>NC_089856.1:17988333-18289166 GCF_036373705.1 Amia ocellicauda | reverse complement strand
CATCCCACAAAACTCCATCAACTGCAAGATGCTATCCTATCAATATGGGCCAACATTTCTAAAGAATGCTTTCAGCACCTTGTTGAATCAATGCCACGTAGAATTAAGGCAGTTCTGAAGGCGAAATGGGGTCAAACACAGTATTAGTATGGTTTTCCTAATAATCCTTTAGGTGAGTGTATATATATATATATATATATATATATATATATATATATATATATATATAGCACACGCACACATTATATCTATCTATATATAGAATGATAGTGTGTGTGTGCTATATACATGTGACTTTTACAGTTTTTTTTTACCTTTAATATCGGAACTATCATGTGTATAGTAAAACAAATATAGGAAATAACATGTAATATATTAAAATGATTGTGATTTGTTTGAGTGTATTTTAAGGTATAAACAAAGATAATTATATAACAGTTTCAAAAGTGTATATACAGATTGGAGGTAGCGAGTAATACAACAAAGTTTTACAGTGATGCAGCATAGAAATATAACATCAATATATTGCCACTGCAAGAATATAGTTGTTGTGAAGGGAGAATTGTGAATGGCTATTGGTAGTGTTAGTGTTATAGGTTCTGGAGAAAATTGTATAATGTAAAAGTATAATTCCAAATGTGTTTGATCATGTAAGGTGAAATATATGATTTAAGTAGAGAAATTAAATTGACACTTACTTATGCTTTTCTGCATTCATGAAGTCAGAATGGCTTTGTGGACAGAAGGTGACAACATTGTTGAAGTCGGTCTGGTTCTGCAAAGTCGCGCTGAAATATTTAGTGCATGTTTGGGTGGAAAGTTTCAATGGGCTCACATTGTGGATGTACCCTACAAAAGATGCACTTTCACCCCGTCATAGCTGTAGTGTAGGGCAAAAGCGATTTTAAAGTGGCATGTTCTTTAGGAAAATACTATGCAATAAGGTGTATTTTTTAACACAAGTGTGTCTGTGGAGACCACATTATCATGTGAAATACATGGTATAGTGTTGTGGTTTAATTGACTGTGTAGTGTTTGAAGAAACTCAGGATGGGTTAAATCGAACACTTTTTAAGAGTAAAGGTAGAATCTATAAATATTTTAATACATCACAAAATAAGCAGCAGTTTTATTTAGGTCGATATATTTGTAAACTTCAAAATTGGCCAGTTTATGTCATTTACAACCTTGTTGAACAATGTTGATGTTTAGAGTTTAATAGCCCAGTGTAATGCCTTTCACTTGACAAATATTACATTGACCTATGACGACTGGTTTTATATACATAGTGTACCACTCAAGACCTCGGCGGGGGTGTGACTGGATGAGAATGAGGGGAGGTGAGCTACTCATGTCAGACTCGAAATACTGATTTGAATCTGTTTTTAATAATTTAAAGTATAGCGTTTCTGCACACTGCTCCGAAGTCTGTATCAATAAGACAAAATAACGTGGGTACTTGAATGAAACTTCATTACGGCATACTGTTTCGATACATTTCAAATGCATTGCAGCCTTTGCGGCATAGGAGAAATTAAGCACAAGCGGATGATCTGAGATTAGAAAATTTTGTCCAAAAATAACAGGTAAATCAAAGATACGAAATCCTATCTCTGATCCCCGATCTGTGACAAATGTATACATTCGAAATCAAACAACATTAGAGTAGATGTAACAGATCCAAGCCAATATAATTACATACAATAATTGTTTTTCTTGAATAGGCATTCTGTTATTTGCGCAATTAAGCAAATGTTTCTCCTAGTTTAACAGGAAATCAATTACTAGGCTATTTCACATTTGCTTTGATTGAATAACCAAAAGTGCACAAATGCTTTCTGCAAAATAATTTGTGATGTACAAATCTGATCTGACAGTGTAGCTTAGTATCGGATGTGATGTTTTGTACCACTGTCTGGTACAATGAACCATGTATTACTTCTGCAGTTTTATCAATACAAATTTTTCGATCAACTCTACTCTGCCTGCCACACTGGTTTTATTGTGCACCATCTGGCCACCTGATGTCACTGTGATGCGATGTTTGGAACGTTTCGATAGATTGTATTTGGTTCCTCCAAAGCTGCATTTATGCCATCATGGTGCGCTGTGGGATTGGGCAGACAAACTGTTTACATATGTAAACGTTTTTTGTTATTATTAATATATTTATTTTTAATCAAGAAAAATACAAATATTTTAAATGGATTAAAATACATAAAATCAAAAAACACACACATCAACCAGCGAGTAAAGAAGAAAGGAAGCAGTGACGATTAAAAACAAAATCCCTTTTCTATAATAGCTCCTCTCTGTCCTCTTCCCTGCACTGTTCTGGTAGTGGCGACTTTGTAAGTGGAGACACTAGGAGCTTTAATTATTTTATTAAATTACCCAATTAAACATTGCATTGCACAGGGACTGAAGGGGAGAATACAAAGAAAAATGTGCAAATGTGAAATACATAAATACAATTGGGCTAAGACCATTGCGATAGCATATGTTATTTTGCAAAGCAGTAGACACAAACTGCAAAAACAGGAAAGTCTGTGTTCAGAGAACATGTTATTGTGTTGTGTTTTGGCTAACGGTGTAGTCATGTGTGCCATTTATGTTTAGAGGTTAATAGACTAGTACCCTGAAGTCATCAAATTTTACATTGGATGTGTCATATTTCAGAAACAGTCAACATATACACAAAATAATATGGAGGTAGCGTAATGAGGTATATGACCATGTGAGACGTTCTTAAGCAAAATGGCAGCAAACAGTTGTGTTCGTGTTGCCCAGATTTTCTACACAGAACTGCGGGAAACTGCGCTATACAAATGTGACCCGTATGTTTGGTTTTAGCCATGTGATAGAGGTCAAGTCCTTCGGTTACTTATTGGCTGCGTTCACAACAGTTTTGTGCTGGAGTCTGCAGGAGTCTGCACGTGACATCACGGTCTGTGCAGACGGTGGGTGGACAGCTTTGGCATTGGAAGTACAGTATCAAACAGAATAAAAATGGAGTCGGTGTTGAGAAATGTCCTAATAGCAGAGGAAGTTAATGTGCTCGAAGTTCCCTTCGTGCTTCACCAGCTTTATAATTTACAGTGTATTAAAAAATGGGCAATTTAATCAGTTCTTATCAGATTAAGTAGCTTTACGACTGCTTAATAATCTTTCATTAGTAGACATATGTTTCTCTGCTAATTGCTGGGACACTTAATGGTTAAATACTCACATACTGATCAGATTATTTACAACAGATATTGTGGACATAGACTGCACATTATACCAATGATAGAGCCTAATGAGCACTGTTGGTAGGTGCTTTTTAGTGATGGGTGAGAATAATAATGTTCCTAACACTGTCTTGTTTTTTGTGTTTGTGTTTCAGTTGCCAAGGAAGAAAAATTGGAGAAAATCTGTGGTAAAGAAGGGACATTTTTATGATGCCCTTATAGACCTGCTGAACGAGGCCAACGTGTCGTCCCCTCAGGCCAACGTGCTGCCCACTCAGGCCAACGTGCTGCCTACTGAGGCCAACATGCCACCCTGCAAGGACAATTTGCCTATGGCTGTTGATAATGCTAATAAATATGAACAAATAAACAATGCAAATAAATTCGCCGAAAGGCACATATTTGAAATCATTGCAATTGAATTCATGTGAAACTGAAGATCATCTGAATAGGTCTGTATTGGGAAATGGATCAAGGACAGTTGAACTGACAGGTAATGCAATACATGACATTGATAAACTGCAAGAAAAGTGTACACTGCCACCAAATGTGAGTTCTATACGAGGGTGGTTTCATCAAGGGCACCCTCAGTGTTTGGAAAACAGTGGAAGGCAATGTGTAGTGAACAGCTTAGCTGCAAAACTATTCAGTCAAATGAAAAATGTGTTTTCATGGGCAGCACAAGATCTTGATAACATTCTCCACATAGGGAATTAATTGTATGGGTTTATACAAAAGTCAGTTACAGTACAGGATCACTATCTTTTAGTGTCGGATCTGCCGAATGTTCTTGATGTGTTTGACAAAGTGTTCTCCATAACACCTGGTGAATCCTTAACTAGATTAATGGACACAACTAATGTGGATCATGATATTCACTTCCTGGTACCATTTAAAAATGCTTTAGAGATAACAATGGCACAGTTTGATGCATGTTTTGTGACATTTTCAGCATCTACATTTGCAGTTATCAAGGCTGATGACAAGTTTGCAGTATTTGATGCCCATTCACGAAATGCTAAAGGTATGGCAGTGCCAAATGGTACAAGCATAGTACTTTACTTGCAAACTGTCAGTGACGTACATGAACACTGTTGCAGATTGGCCTCATCTCTAAACACAAGTGAACATGGTCAATTTGAGGTCACAGGTATTAATGTAATGGAAACAATCTCCAAAACAATCTCCAATGTGGCATTCACTTCTGAATCAAATTATGTACTTATTGTTGGGCAAACTGAGCCTTGTAGGTTGTCATTTTCTCCTCTGACATTACAGCAGTGTGATGAGTTATGTTCTCAGTTGTGTCTGCAAAATGAATACAGTGGCAATGTATTACAAGGTGAGCATGTTAATTCAATGGGTGAACCGTGTCAAAACAAACCCATAAAAGGTGATGGGAACTGTTTCTTCAGAGCTTTATCATTTGCAATTTGTGGTACAGAAAATAACCACAGGAAAGTGCGATTAGCTGTTGTTAAACACCTTAGTGAAAGAGCAACAGATTTTTTGACACACTTACGATCAGGACAAGTATCAGTTAAAGAATATGTGGAAAACTCACGAATGAAGTATGTGGGAACATGGGCAACTGAAGTTGAAATACTGGCAGCTGCTGGAACAGATATTCACACATTTACAGGTAATGAATGGTTAACATATGCAAAGTGTCAAATTAAAAGTGAATTGGCCACAAGGGGGCTCAGTGAAACTGGAATTTACTTAAACAACTGTGGTCAGTGTCATTATGAAGTTGTACAATGTGTAAAGGTCAGAGATATGCAGGGTGTGTGTGCCAAAAGGTGCAAAGAAAGTACTTGCGGTAAGCCCACAGATATGACAGCATTAAAACGGAAAAGAACAAAGAAGTCTGAAGTGAAATATTGGCATAATTGTGAATCTACACAGAAAAGGCAGATGCTTGAAGCAAATGAGGTACATGATAATGCGTATCAATGTAAATCAAAAGATGAAACTCTAGAAAGGACATGTAAAAGAGCTGCACAACAGTCTACTGAAAGTGGTGACCAAAATGTTGTAAAGAAAAGCAAATCAGAAAAAGAACGGGAGCGTTATGGAACAAATGTTGAATTTAGAGAGAAGAAAAAGCAAGCAGGTATGGCAAGGTACAAAGCAGATGTAAAATACAGGAAAGCGGTGAAAGCACATAGTATTGAAAAGTATGGAAAAGATGAGGAACATAGAAAAGCAGTGAAAGAGTACAGCATTGAAAAGTATGACAAGGATGAGGAACACAGAAATGCAGTGAAAGACTACAGTATCGAAAAATATGACAAGGATGAAGAACACAGAAATGCAGTGAAAGAGTACAGTATGAAAAAATATGACAACGATGAGGAGCACAGAAATGCAGTGAAAGAGTACAGTATCGAAAAATATGAAAAAGATGAGGAACACAAAAGAGCTACAAAAGAAAGAAGTGTAAGAAAGTACAGAGAAGATGAAGAACACAGAGAAAATCTGAAAAAAAGGAATTGGGCAACAAGAATGCAGAGGAACAATGAACAAAAACAAATGGATAATGTAATTCAGTGTTTCAGAAATGCAATTGCTCATGGGCCAGAATATGTGTGTTCAGTTTGTCATCGACGGCTTTTCGAAAAACAAGTAATTCCATGCAATAGAGAGAGTTATTCACACAAAGGTACTCATATTGCTTCAGCTGCTAATAAGTGTATAACAGATACTTACATTCATGTGTGATTTACTGATTGTTCACTGTGTGAAGGTCCTACATCTACACTATGGATATGCTATACATGTCACAGAAAACTTCTTGATGGGAAAATTCCAGCAGAAAGTGTAGCAAATAATCTCCACTTGGAACCTATTCCAGCACAATTAAAGTGTTTAAATTCTCTTGAACAACATCTCATTGCACAACATATTCCATTCATGAAAATGCTTGCATTACCAAAAGGGGGACAGAATGGAGTTCATGGGCCTGTTGTATGTGTTCCATCCAGCATTGATAAAGTGACCAGTGTTCTTCCAAGATGTGAAGCAGATGATCTGATGATCAGAGTAAAACTAAAGAGGAAGCTTACCTATAAAGGTCATTATGAATACCAGTTTGTAAGCAATGAGCATGTGAAAAATGCCTTAGAATACCTGACAAAAAATAAAATGTGGTATGAGGATGTGCATTTCAACCACGATTGGGTAAACCCATTGTTAAAAAGTGCACAGCAGAGTGGACAGTGCAGTGACCAAGACAATGACACTTTGTCAAATTATCCAGACATTGAGGATACAGATGAGCAAAATAATGCTCAGTCAGAGTATGATAATAACCATCATGGAATGTTTTTGGACACATGTTTACAGCCTGTTGATATTGCACAAGAAGTGCTTGATCAGCATTTTGACAGCATTATGTGTGTTGCACCTGCAGAAGGAAACAGTCCTGTAAAATTGCTTATGGATGTGAGTAATGGACCAAAGTCTTTTCCGGTGTTGTTTCCTACAGGAGGACCTACTTTTCATGATAAATGTGAGCAAAAGATAACATTAGCACGATCTCTTCATACACACTTACTAAATGCCGATGGTAGGTTTGCTAGTAACACTGATTTTATTTTTTATGCACAATATTTGTCAGAAGTGAATCAAATTGTGTCCAATGTGTCAATCGCTACTGTCACAGTCTCCCCTGCTTCTACCTTAGTTCACCACCAGAGGTCTCCCTCTCCCAAATACTAACTCTAGTGCTTCTCCTTTCCTTTGTCCAGTTCAGCCAGTTCTTCTACATTCTTTCCTTCCAGGTGCACCTCTTCTGTCCTCCTCTCCTGTCATTGGTTAGTCATTCATTCACCTAGTTCAAACCCTCTTTGCTACACAGTATTTAAACCCCTCTGTTTCCTAGCTTCTTTGCGAAGTCTTGCATTCTCTTTTGGATCAATTCTGAGCCTTGTTTCTTGTTTGCTTAACCGTGTATTTGACCTTTTGCTACCCTCTCTCGTTTACCCCTTTTTGGATCTCCCTACTAGCCTGTTTGCCTGATCGATTGACCTTGGATTGTCCTTGTTATCTCTCTCTCTCTCGTTTTGCCCTTATCGGATTATCTGCTTCATATCTAAGCCTGCACTTGGATCCTTTCCTTTGGTCCTTGAGGATGTCACAGTTACAAGTTTTTGAAACCTATTCGGGGCACACCTCCTTTTTGGCAAGCTACACAAAAAGATCTGTTTGCAATGTTGAGACAGCTGGGAATTCCAACATGGTTTTGTTCATTTTCTTCGGCAGACATGAGATGGAAAGAATGTATAGAAACTGTCCTTAAAGAGGAAGGTAGTAAACAAAGCGCTGAAGAGCTTGACTGGTGTGCCAAATGTGCCATACTGAAAAATAATCCAGTGACAGCTGCCAGAATGTTTGATCACAGATTTCACTGTTTCTTAAAACAGGTTATAATGTCACCTGCAGCTCCAGTTGGAAAGATTAAAGATTATTTCTACAGAGTGGAATTTCAGCAACGTGGATCTCCTCACGTCCATTGCCTTTTCTTGGTTGAAGATGCACCCCAAATTGACAAAGATGATGACACAGCAGTTGTAGAATTTGTTGACAAATATGTCACTTGTGAAATCCCATCTTCAGACGATGATAAGGAATTGAATGATATAGTTAACAGTGTTCAATAGCACAGCACGAACCATTCAAAGACTTGTAAGAAAAAAAGCACCACTTGTAGATTTAACTTCCCTCGCCCACCATCTGAGGAGACTTTCATTTCAAGACCTGCACAGAATGATGAAATGAATCTGGCAGCAGAAGAGCAGAATATAAATGGTGAGAGCTGTAGTGCTGATGCACAAGGTCAAAGTTCATCTAATGATGCACTTGATGAGAATATGGGTTCTGGTACAGAATGTGAAACAACACAAATACCAAAGCAAGACGCAAAAGCAATCTTAGAAGTGATCAAGAACGCTGTATCAAATTCTGATATACATTTTGCATCATCAGAATCTTTGTTTGACAGTATTGGTATATCACAAGATATCTTTGAAAAAGCTTGTGCTATATTAGCCAAGAAAACAAGTGTAGTTTTGAAAAGAGACCCTAACAATATCTGGGTAAATCAGTACAATAAGGATCTGCTGAGAAGCTGGAATGCAAATATGGATATACAGTTTGTTGTGGATGCTTACTCTTGTGTAGTATACATTATCTCCTACATTTCAAAAGCAGCAAGAGAAATGGGTTTGTTACTGGATCATGCTCAGAAAGAAGCCACAAATGAAGGAAATGCAGATGCAAAACATGCTCTGAAAAGACTTGGCGGTGTGTATCTTCACAATAGAGAAGTTAGTGCTCCAGAGGCTGTATATAGAGTTGCCACCATGAGGCTGAAAGAAGGATCTCGTAAGGTACAGTTCATTCCTACTGGGGAACATCCTGTTAAAATGAGTTTGCCACTACACATTCTACAAAACAAAAGTGAAGTTGATGACATTCACAAAGACAACATTTGGATGACAAGTATAGTAGATCGTTATAAAAATAGACCTAAAGGAGGAGAATTTCACAACCTATGCCTTGCTAGCTTTTGTTCAGAATACAGAGTGCTGTCAAAATCTGAAATATCAAGAAACAAGACAAATACTACAGCAGTTGAATTGAACAATGGTCTCGGATATGTTAAGAGAAGATCACAAACTCAGCCAGCAGTTGTGAGGTATGCCAGATTATCCCCCACTAAAGATCCAGAAAAATATTATCAAAGTATACTGCAACTTTTCCTGCCTTATTATGTAGACTCTCAACTTAAACCTGCAGACTTTGAGACATTTGAAAATTTCTATCAAGTAGGTGCTGTAAAGTGTGCAGATAAAATAGTGGAACCAGTAAAAATCATAGTTGACAACAACAGAGCTGCATTTCAGAAGGAAGCCGAAAATATTGATAGAGCACAGGAACTTCTTGAAGCTACTGGTCCATTGGAAGATGCATGGGCTCAAATCTGTCCTGAATCAGAATTAGAACGGTTAGAGTGCGTTGAATCAACAGAAAACAACACTGAAGTTGATGCATCAGATACTGATGAAGACATTCCAGACTTGCTTTTAAAAGACAAGAATGTTGTTCCTCGGGTTGAAAACTGTCAGTGTACAATATCTAAGGAAGATGCTGAGTATCTGCTGAGGTCTTTAAATGATAAGCAGTGTGAGATATTCTACAAAATCCGTCAGTGGTGTGTGACTAAATCGCTTGGTGACAATCCAGAACCATTGCGTGTATTTGTAACTGGTGGAGCTGGAACCGGGAAAAGCCATTTGATAAAAGCATTGTATTACAAGTCATCAAGAATTCTTGCTCGTGCTGCTCCAAATCCTGATGATATTTGTGTTCTATTGACAGCCCCAACAGGGGTAGCTGCATACAATATTGGAGCTGCAACTATATGCAGTACATTTGCAATAGGAATAGATGCAAAATGACTCTATCAGCCACTTGGTGAGGAAAAGATAAACACTCTCCGGTCTAAGTTTGGAAATCTCTAGGTTTTGATTATTGATGAAATATCGATGGTAGACCACAAACTTCTTTCTTATATTCATGGGAGATTAAGACAGATTAAGCAAACTGGTGACCATTCATTGTTTGGAAAAGTAAGCATCATTGCTGTGGGTGATTTCTATCAGCTATCACCAGTGAAAGGAACAGCACTGTATAATGACACAAGGGCAGTCAATCTATGGAATGATGAGTTTTGTGTAGGAGAACTGACTGAAATCATGAGACAGACAGATCCTGAGTTTGCACAGATGCTCAACCGATTAAGAACCCGGAAAAAGTGTGACCAATTGAATGAAAATGATGCCACCATTCTTAAAAGTTGTGAAACTGGAGAAGAATCTCAAGAGATTCACATATTTGCAACTAATGAAGAAGTTGATAGACATAACCTAACAATGCTGCATTCAATATGCCCAGAGCCTATCTATATTAAAGCTGAAGACTTTTCCAGGAATCCAAAAAGTGGCAAGTTAGAAAAAAAAGATGGTCATCATTACAAAGTGTTGAACAGTTGTTTGGCAAAAACAGTCAGTTTGGCTGCAGGTGCTCGTGTCATGCTTCTCAAAAACATAGATGTTGAGGATGGACTAGTAAATGGTGTCTTTGGAACAGTTTCTGATATATGTTTGAGACCAGGAGAATGTTTTCCTTTTGTGATATGTGTACTGTTTGATAATCCAAAAGTTGGACAAAAACTGCATGGGATAAAGAACAATGTGCCAGGAATACCAGACAACAGTACCCCTATTGAGCCAGAGGAAGATCAAGTGACAAACAGTGGTGGTGTCAGACGACAGTTTCCATTAAAATTGGCTTGGGCATGTACTGTACACAAAGTACAAGGTTTAACAGTTGAAAAAGCTGTTGTATCACTCAGAAGAATATTTGCACCAGGACAAGCATATGTAGCGTTAAGTCGGGTAACAGCGTTGAATGGTCTTACAATACAAGATTTCAAAGACTCAGCCATATATTGCAATGGAAAGGTTGAAACAGCCCTGACAATGATGCCAAAGTTCAATACACCAGTTGAAGGTGGCATACACTCAGATGTGTCATGTACAATAATAATGCAAAATATTCAGGGTCTTCAAGCACATGTCCTGGATCTGGAGTCAGATAAGAGGATTATGAACGCTGATTTTATTTGTCTAACAGAAACCTGGTTAACAGCTGAGTGGCCACAAGAAGAACTAAAACTCAATGGATTTACATTTCACCACAAGCCAAGGTTATACTGCTATGATACCAGTGAGAAACTGTTTGCTGAACTGAAACAACAGTGTAATGGAGGAGTTGGTATGTATTGTAGAAATGATGCAGCATTCAATATGTTAAATCTCTCACTGCACAATTTAGAATGCTTAGTATTTAACATAGAGAATCAAAACTTGGCTGTAGCTATTATATACAGACCTCAGAGCTACACACTTGATGTATTTAGAAGAAACCTTGTACATTTGATTGAGAAAATGAACCAGCACCCAGGTGGGAAAATCATTATGGGAGACTTCAATGAAAACATACTTGTATCTTCATCTGTTCAAAAAGTTATGGATTGCCATGGGTTCAAGCAGTAAACTACAGAAAGAGGAACACTCATTGACCATGTGTACGTTAAAGATATTGATAATGTTGCTGTTCAGGTGCTACCAACATATTTCAGTTTTCATGAGGCTATTTCCGTCACATTGACTTAAGCAATTTGTGTGATCCGTCCGCAATAGCAGGGGGCTAGGGGTGTAAGCATAAAAGAGGACGGCACCCCAAATAAAGTTTTATTATAGTGGGGGTTCAGAACCAGAGCAGTGACATTTGTTTGTTGATATGGCATGTCATATAACAGTCAAGAAATGTCTTTATTTCATTGAATGTTGCTCTTTTTAACACATAAATTGTGATACAAATGCATTCCATATGTATTTATTCATTTTTTGCCTATATATGTTACTGTGAAGTGACTTTATATTGTATTTTATATTATTTTGCTACTGATTGTATGTCTGGCATGAACTATGTCATCATATTTTTTATGTTATTGTTATAGTCCTATGTCCCTCTGTACTATGTCATTATGTTATGTGATTTTATGTATGCACTTAAGTGAATACTTAAGTGAATCAAATCCTGTATATAAAATGAAAGCTCAATTTGAATATGTTAATATCTTGAAAATGTCACTTGCATTTCTCTGGTTTTGACCCCCTAATGGGTACCTATAGCAAATCCCAGGCCTGGTAGTATATACAGTATTGACAGGAATGGGGTTTACATTTCCATTACTGCCTATCCACACTGCAGATACCTGCATTGGTTTTACAACACCAAGTGATGTAATGTAACTCAGCTTCTTTGGTAACAGACAGCACCTGGGGAGAGACAGGACCTAGATAGAGATGGTTCTTATTGTTTTGCTGGTTTTGTACTGTTGTTTGTTCAAGTGGAGGTGTAGCACAGCACAACATGTTTATTCTGTATGTTTATGTATTGTTTTTTTTCTGTTTTGGGTGATTTAGTTGTTTATTATGCTCTTTATGTAGTGTTAATTTGTCATCACAGTATAGTTTTGCACTACAGTCTTCAACAGTCAAAGGCTCTGAAATGCAGGACCTGCACACCACCTCCGTGAAGTTTTCTGGGGTGGCGGGATCATGTCACTTTACATGCTTGTCAGGGGAACAAAACCCAAGCCAGGCCAACTGCCACAGTCAGAAGATCCCTAGTCTGTACAGTGGCCAGCACCACCCTTGCTCCTGCCAGAGGGCCCTATATTGTTAAAAGACAATATAAAAGACAACAGTAAAGACAATGGATTTAACAGGCACCCCTATACAGAAGCCCTAGGGTAAGCATGAAATTTGAAATGAGTGTGCAAATGGGTGGTAGACGTGGTGGGGGGGTGGGGGGATATGGGCGTAGAATTGTATTCATGTTTTTAATTGTTTTGATATATTGTCTTTTTAATAAAAACATTTGATCTGAAAAACTGTAATACAAAAATAAAAACATATTTACCACTATACCAAATTCTGAGAGATTTTGTTCAAGAGTAAACATTGGTTAACATTAATATGGTTTGATAATAATAATAACTAAAACTGCAAAGCACATTTTACAGCTTCCAAGAAGTTATACAACACTAAAGTAATGCAATGTTCAAAATACTACTACTAATAAAGCGACAATAATAACAAAAGGTTGCATGTAACTTTTCAACTTCCATGCTACAGAAGCAGGTTTCAGATTTTAGCATGCATTTGCAGTTTGAATGCATGTCTTATTGACTATATGTATTTCAATGTCAGTGGATTTTAAAATACATTGGCAGACAGGTAGTATGCAATTGTATTTGAATACATTTTAGCATATGTGTTTAGTTTTCATGCTTGTAAGATTCAAGATGTTAAATTGCAATTTCCAAACTTTACCACAATATGATGGTAGAACTCTACATAAGTAATTTCTACATGTATTTGGTTGTCATACATTCTCAACATTTGGCCACATGATGGTGGTAATGTTCTATAACACTATATGGTTCATAAGAAAATTGTAATATTGATTGGTGTACAACAGCCATATTTTGGATCATATGAACTTGTCTTGAATTAACTTGATAGAGGACATAGCCAGGGTCATGTGTGCAGACTTTCACTTCATTTTGCCCAACAGTTTCAGAGAAGATCTTTTTTTTCCATGCCAATCTAATATGGCCAGCAAACCGTGAGACAGAAACACTTCTCAAAGGTCATGTGTAGAAAATTTCATATCAATCGGACAAACCGTTTTGGAGAAGAAGATCCTTGAAGATTTTTGGCCAATCCAAAATGGCTTGTCTTGAACAAATCTCAATATAGGTAATAACATAACTCCACACTGCAAGTTTCACATCTGTAACATAAGTGGTTTTGGAGAGGAAGATTTTTGTAAATTGTCAAAAATGTGTCACTTAAATCAATATGGTCACCAGACCATAGTTCACTATAGGCATCTATCACTGTGTGACGTTGCATGACTTATCGTATAGCGGTTTGTTTTTTATAGGCTTTTTAAAATAGAGGTGGAAAAATAATAATAAAAACTAGACATCTACACAGTACCACTGAATGGCTAATGTAGTTCAATACTGCAGAGTATCACACTTAATGCAATTTAAACTTTGGTGAAATTTGATTGGCTCATGGTGCCCATCTCGCTTCATCAATCATATTGCTTTTAACAAATCTGATTGAGGATCTAGCCAAGGGCATGTGCACAATATTCCACATCAATTGTACCTGTGGTTTCAGAGAAGACGTTTGAAAATTGTCCAAAATGTGTCACTTAAACATTTTCTGGCCACCAGCCCAAGTGACATATGGCTTCCATATTACATATCGCATTGCTCCACACAAATGTGTATCACTGTATGAAGTGTATTGTTTCTATAAGCTATTTAAAATAACGGCAGAATAATTATCATAATAATACTAATAAAATCTATTTGTTGCAGGCAATTATTGAGGCTTCCAGGTGATTCCAGTCAAGAAATGTATGGTTTCAGAATCCTAATAATCTAAATGAGATGAAGGTAAATTGTGACACAATCGGCAGAGTTTTCATGGTCAAGTTCCCCCTCTTGTGGTCAAATATGTTAAAGTACAAGCCAGTATTAATCTCAAAAAGTCAACTACCCTGATTTGATTTCAATATATCATTTTTAATTACATTAGTTATACTATAAATTGCACTGGTATCATAATAAATTAGTAAACACTTTATTATACAAGTCTCGTTTGTGTACATCAATCTAAAAACTTGTATAGCTTAGAACTGCTGCAGGTTTTCATTTCACAGTTACCATCACTAAACCTCATTTAGTTGCTTACTTTGTTTCATTGTATTGTCACATTGATTACCGATGTGCACGTTATATATAATTACAGCTTGTAAATGCAATGTTTTCATTAAGGGGCAAATATATCCAATTATTAATATTAAGCGCCTCCGTGAGTAGGTCCGTTTATTCGGGTGTAGTTCGCACAGTAAATGTCTTATGTTCACCCTTTCAATTCTACTGTGTAGAGCCCGAAATTGTGCACAGTTTAGTATATAACATGTCACTATTAGTTACGATTAAGTCGTGTCCCGTGTTGCATCGTTATCTATTTAAACAGGAACTAATCCACCGCTACAGATTCAGCAAAGTCATTGCTGTTGTACCACTGTTCATTTTCCTGTGTGTATCCTGTGTGTATTTTAATATCTTGTATTGCTGTGTGTTGTTCATTACATTTAATTATAGTTTCTTGTTACACTTTCGGTTTGTCTCTGGTATTTTCTTGACTATAGCTGAAAGAATCCATTACTCGTTTGTGTACTAAAACAAACCAAGCAAGTACAAATAAACTGCTGCAGATTATACATCCGTAGTTACCTTCTAAACCTTATTTAGATGTTTATTTGATGTTTCATTTGGTTTCACATTGATTAATGATGTGTGCGTTATATATACTTACACCTGGAAAAGCAAAGTATATCACTAAGGGGCAAATAGCAGCAATTCGTTTTCACTATTGCGCCTGACCGAGTATGTCCGTTTTTTCGGGTGTAGCTCGCACAGGAAACGTCTTATGTTCACCCTTTCAATCCTACTGTGTAGAGCCAGAAATTGTGCACAGTTGAGTATATAACATGTCACCATAAATTACGATTACTGATAGAAAAGAGGACAAAGTCGTGCACCCCGTTGCATCGTTAACATTATATTAACAGGAAGTTATGCACTCGTTGTTATCTCAGTTTGAAATGACTTTCAATTGAAAGCAACAGCCCAACTCTACAGATTGAACAGATTCATTGCCGTTTTACCACTGTTCATCTCAATATATTATTTTAATAACATGTATTCGTGTGTTGTTAATCCCATTATATTTTTAGTTTCAGTTTCTCGGTTGTCTTCCCGGTTTCTCTTAAACAATCCCTCAGTATAAACAGATCTCAGGTGACAGTATTTGTATCTGCATGCAGAAATGTCTCTGTGTTTAAACTAATACTTTACATTCTAATCGTGTTGCAAGTCACTGATTGTGACTGAGTCTTTTGTTGTTACGATGTACATACCAAGTAGGTCCGTTTTTTCGGGTCTAGCTCGCACAGTACACGTCTCATGTTCACCCTTTCAACTCTACAGCAAAGATCAAGCGATTATGCACAGATCAGTATATAATATGTCACCATACGATTTCACTGAGAGAGAAGAGCACAAAGTCGTGCCCCCCCGTGTTGCATTGGTAACATGATATAAACAGGAAGTCATGCACTCCTTGTGATCTCAGTTTGAAATGACTTTAATTTGAAATCAATAACCCACCACTACAGATTCAGCAACGTCATTGCTCATGTTCATGTATTTACTTTAATACCTTGCATTTAAGTGTGTTGAGAATCACATTTAAGATTTTTTTTTACTTTCACTTTCGGTTTATCCCTCGCTTTCCTTCACGGTCTGTACAGCTGAAACAACCCTCACTACAAACACATTTCAGTTTACACTATTTGTATTTGCATGCAGAAGTGTCTCTGTGTTTAAAACAATAGTTTCCACTCTAATACTGTTGCAAGAGATTTATAGTGTTTTGTTGTTACGATGTACATGCCCAAGATAGCGGCTTCGTAATTTTTTCTCTGTCCTATTTATGGTATATGCTGCTACCAGTGGTGACAGTGTGTCATTGCAGTCTTAAAATTGAACAAGATTTACATTACGTCAAAATCTTTTGTTCATTACTGCCATGTTTTTCATGTAGGAACTTTTCTTTAAGAACATGTATACAACACAGTCCAAAGATACTGTATACCAAAGCACACATCAGCCAGTTTAAGGTTTTATGAGTGAAGACTCTGTATAGGAAGTTGAAGAAAGTGTTCTGTGAGAATTATATAATGTTTTATATTAATACTAGCATTAGAAGTAGCTTGTATACAGACTGAGCAGGTTAGCTTTAGCAGGCTAAGCAAAAGGTCAACAAGGTTAATTTGTTAGAAACTCCTTTCAGTAATAAAAGATCACACAGTGCCAAAATAGCCTACAGCTGTTTGCTGAAAATGTGTTTATGACTTAATCGTTTCTCCAGATAGGCAGGAATATGTTAATGAGCGACTGACACTAGGTAAATGACCGTGGGATCGCATCTTCCTAGTGCACATCAAAGACAGACATCTGCTTTTTGGATCCATCACCTCTCCACGGGATGACAGATCGTAAACGGACCCGGACCTGTATCTTCTGATTGGATGAACGGCCATCAGATGTTACGTCATTTTCCTATAAAGTTGCACTCATGTTTGTAAACATGAAGTGTTTTCAGCATAATCCAAGATGGTTGCCATACCGTGTGACTTATACATTTTTGGAAATAGCCAAATCAAGTATTAACATAAGCACAGTATGTACTATAAGTCTCATATCTCAACTCTCTACCGTTTCTGAGAAAACGATGTTAGAAAACTGACACTTTGTGTTTGGACTACAAACAAGATGGCTGCCAAACCGTGTTACATGATGCCTCCATTATGTGGTCGAGTGACCATGCCATAGACTCCTACATCCATGCCAAGTTTGGTGACTTTTTATACATCGGTTCAAAAGTTATAGGCATTTCAACATTTTCTGGTGGAAGAGAAGAAAAAATAAGTCTATTAATAATAATAATGACCAGTGACCACCACATTGCTTATGGGATCAATCCTGTCATGTAACAATCAGTTCAATAAATTCTAACATAGTTCCATACTGCACCATATGCATTTATTTGCAACTTGACAATCTCTGAAATTTGATTGGCTCATGGTGGCCATCTTGTTTTCTCAATCAACTTGCTTTGAACAAATCTGATAGAGGAGCTAGCCAAGGTCACGTGTAGAAAATTTACTATCAATCGGACCAACTGTTTCGGAGAAGAAGATCTTTGAAGATTCCTGGCCAATCCAATATGGCTGCCAAACCATGTGACTTATCGACTTGTCTTGAACAAATCTGAATATAGGCCATAACATAACTACACACACCAAGTTTCACATCTGTCCCATCTGCGGTTTCGGAGTAGAAGATTTTTGTAGATTTTCCAAAGTGTGTCACTTAAGCCACTATGGCCACCAGACCATGTGACATATGGCCTCCATATTGCATATGGCATAGCACTACATTGCCATCTATCACTGTATGAAGTTTCATGAGTTTTCGTGAAGCGGTTTGGTTTCTATAGGCTTTTGAAAAAAAACAGCAGAAATATAATAATAATAATAACTAGAAGTTGCATGCAACTTTTAAGGCTTCCATGTTGTATCAGTAGGTTTCAGATTTGAGCAGGCATTTGTTGTTTAAATGCATGTGTTGTTAAATGTGTAATTTTCAATTCTAATCCACTGTAGTATACATTTGAGGTTTTCAATATTTTGTCACTTGAAGTGTGTATTTCAGTGTCAGTAAGGTATAATATTAATTTATTGATTTCATGCATCAATTTTGTAAGGTACCATTGTATTTTTCACGTAATTCTAGCATATATGGGAAGTTTTCATTGTGTCATTCAAGATGCAGAATGCAATTCCCAAGTTTGACCACATGATGGAGGTAGAGGTCTACATAAGGAATGTCATGATGCGTCTTACATGTGGTGTACAGCAGCCAGGTTTTGTGTCCTATCAACTTGGCTTCATCAACTTTGACAGATCTTTCTACTTGTCTAATCACTAACAATTTAAGTATATTAGGCTATAGTTCTGAAGATATTTGATGTCATAAGTGACATAATGTAACACAATTTGGTGAGTTTTTGAATTTTGCTATAGGTTCTTCTGGGGTTAATTTCATGCCTTTATAAATGTGTGTATTTTGCATTCGTGCACAGTCATTTTCTTGTGGCTGCCATGTTGTTGCACACAGTCACTTGCTTCTTGCAGACATGCTAGATAGCAGTGTCTACGTAATACATGGAAAGTTTCAGGGCACTGGGCTTTAGAGTTCCGGAGTACTAGCTGTTTTCATTTTCACACGCGGACACATATATATATATATATATATATATATATATATATATATATATATGTAATGTCACAGAGGTTTGTTGCACTCAGTGCTTGTTATAGTGTTGAACTTAGTCGCAGCAATTCCTGGTTATTAGCCAATAGGATGTCACAAATTAATATGGGATGTCCTATACTGAGCTTGTGTTCCCTTTTGTTAGTAAGGTAACAGTAACTGACATTGACATTGACATTGACTGATAAGCTATATAGTTATGTTGTTGTGGGGGCTTTCGTTTTTTTTACGAAATATTTCAAATTAATAGTATTAAAATAGTATTAGTAAAAAATAGTAAAAGGAAGAAAAAAAATCTTCACTCATTCGGGCGCCCCTATGGATGGATGGCGCCCCTAGCATTTGCCTATTCCACCTATTGTAAAGAAAATTGAGGCTCCTACAAATGTAATGCCCCAGGGCAAGGAGGAAACAGTCCTCAGGAGTCTCATAGGCTCCCTCTATGACTCAGAGTCAGAGGCAGCGGGGGAGGGGAAGTGGACTTTAAAAATAGGAAAGAGAAGGAGAAGGGCAGGGAGGAGGAGAGTGAATGAGGGAGGACGGTGGAGAGTAAGCAAGTTAATTTGGCTAGTGAGTGACACATAGGGCATCTGCTCTGCCACCTGCTCGTCGGACCCTGGCTCCTTTGTAGCTGAGGAGAACTCCCAGCACCACGAGCTCTGGGTCCAGTGGAACTCCACCAGCCTTTCCGAGTGGTGGGACCCAAGATGCTCTCCTCATGGGCTTTCTAGAGGATCATGCGTTGAGGCAAATGGTTGAAGTTATGGGTGCAAGCGCTAAACTGGGTGAGGGAGAAGAGAGAAGTGGGAAAGATGAAAGTTTCTTTACATGATTTTATGGAGCGGGCTTTAATAATAACTACCCTCATGGCTTTGACAATAATATCTATAAACATGAGGAGCATTGCTGAGTCGAAAAAGAGGGACAATGTTTTAAATTATCTGGCTAGTATGAAGGCAGATATCATCTGTCTGCAGGAGTGCGGCATCCCATGCCAAAAAGAGTATAAAGATCTCCAGGACAGTAGGACCATGGGCGAGTCCTTCTGGTCCGGGTCCAACGTGTCCCAAGCGGACGGGATTGCCGTACTCCTGAAAAACCCCTTCATAGAATTAAAACAATTTCAAGTAATAGATACAGGCAGGTTGGCCAGCCTCGACTTTAAATACAAGGGGGCTGTATTGAGGCTGGTCAACGTATATGCCCCCACTAGCCAGAAAGAGAGAGTCCTCTTTTTCCCTCAGCTGCACCCGCTCCTGATCGGCACCTTACCAGTTATCATTTCAGGTGATTTCAACTGTGCCCTGAGTGATGTACACCGGAGTAAGCCCCACAACAATAGATCCAGCAGGGATCTCGCTGCCTTTGTGGAGGACTTTGAACTCTGCGATGCAGGTCAGGACCTGGTGCCCCGGTTCACCTCGGTGAGTTCTTCTGGCTCCTCCTTCTCCAGGATAGATCTCGTCCTCCTCAGCAAGACACTGGAGAGGACCGCCATGTCCTCAGAGGCAGTCTTCTTTTCAGACCACAGGCTCTTTTCACACAAAAATATGAAAATAAAATTGCGGCTGGGGAACGAACTTGTCTTCTATTTCGATGTGTATGCATTCGTTTAACATACACTATAAAAGTTTAAGATAATTGCACGTTGCTGATTACTACGTTGAGATTATTGATAGTGTTCTTGTTCCCAGCAGGCAAAATACATTAGAAACAACATTGTTTCAACGTCATATTTCAATGCTAAATATAAGTTGAAAATTGATTGGATTTGCAAATGGAATCGACGTTGAATTTTCAATGGTGAATCAACATTGATGATTCAATGTTGGATAGGCAACGTTGAAATTTCATTGAAAATTGGTTGTATTTCCAAATGGAATCGACGTTGAATTATCAACGTTGAATAAACAACATTGAAATTTAGTTGCAAATTGGTTGCAATCAACCACAGAAAGAGAGAGACAGAGTGATGAAAGATAGAGTTAATCTGGGGAGAGAAGAAAAGAAAACTAAAATGCACTTTCTTGGTGTTAACTATACAAAAACAGCAGTGGAAAAAACACTATACAGCTTCAGGATGAACCTAGAATGAAAACTCCAAACATCATTTTTTTGACTGAAATTACTTTATTTTCATGTGTTAGAAGAAAGACAGTACTCTGCACATATTGTGTAGAAAATCACACAAACAGTGTCATAGGACTATTAACACATTTTTTGTGTAGAATTTCTACACATTACTTCTAAGAGTGTATATTAAACCACCTGAAATACAGATTTTAAAAATGCTATCAAAACTAGGTTTTTAAAACTAGTTACATGCAAATTATGGTTAGAGAGCACTTTTATACACACCCACAGTTTATCCAATATGTTTTATACAGGTCTCCAGTTGAATGCACGGTGACATTTTTCAAATTTCAAATATCGTCAACGGTCACTGATCAAATTTTTAATTTAACTATTTTGATAATACATTTTATTAATGCACACGTAATACAATTTTGTTATCCTGTACTGAAATATTTTTCTAGTAAAATATTTGATTTCAACTAGCCGTTAATGACTTATTTAAATTGAGGAATGTGCTTAAATTCTAATTATATACCTTCATCCATTTCTACAGTATATAGCAGTTAAACATTCAAGCAGCAAAGACCCTTTCAATAGCCTACACAAAAATATATATATATACTCTTACATATGTATGTGTATTTATGTATGTATATTAACGGATATATATATATATATAACATATATAACATATATAACATATAACATAATATAGATAACAAACACAATATCCTCTCAAACAAATGTATTTCCCCAGTCAGTACATTTTTCATGGTAAAAAAAAAAAAAAATCCCCTTAATAAATAAAACAAAAACAAACAATATATATATATATATTGTATGTTTTTGTTTTATTTATTAAGGGGATTTTTTTTTTTTTTACCATGAAAAATGTACTGACTGGGGAAATACATTTGTTTGAGAGGATATTGTGTTTGTTATCTGGGGGTCTGTTTGATTGTTTTGACTGTCATGACGTCATGAAGCCTATTCAACCTGAAAGCAACGTATATTTCGATGTTGATTCATCGTTACCATAACCATGTTGAGTAGTAGTTGTATTCTTGTTGATCCACTTTGCAGCTAGATTTCAACCACGAAACAACTTTTCTTATGAAGCCAAATGTCAAGTCAGCAGTATATAACAAAGAGTAATGCAGATAATGATTCTAAATAAGATTTTAATTGTTTTAAACAATAGTAATGTTACGGTACCATCTAAATAACTGCGTGTACATATCAGTCGGGGGATGCAGAAAATTACACAAAACCAGCCCTAGGTGACACTATTTGGCCAGACATTGACACAGACAATTTAATACAGACACTTACACTGATCAGCCATAACATTATGACCACTGAGAGGTGAAGTGAATAACACTGATAATCTCGTTATCATGGCACCTGTCAGTGGGTGGGATATATTAGGCAGCAAGTGAACATTCTGTCCTCAAAGTTGATGTGTTAGAAGCAGGAAAAATGGGCAAGCATAAGGATCTGCGCAACTTTGACAAGGACCAAACTGTGATGGCTAGACGACTGGGGCAGAGCATCTCCAAAACTGCAGCTCTTGTGGGGTGTTCCCAGTCTGCAGTGGTCAGTACCTTTCAAAGGTGGTCCAAGGAAGGAAAAGCGGTGAACCGGCGACAGGGTCATGGGCGGTCAAGGCTCATTGATGCACGTGGGGAGCGAAGGCTGGCCTGTGTGGTCCGATCCAACAGATGAGCTACTGTAGCTCAAATTGCTGAAAAAGTTAATGCTGGTTCTGATAGAAAGGTGTCAGAACACACAATGCATCGCAGTTTGTTGTGTATGGGGCTGCATAACCGCAGACCAGTCAGGTTGCCCAGGTTACCCCTGTCCACTGCCGAAAGCGCCTACAATGTGCACGTGAGCATCAGAACTGGACCACGGAGCAATGGAAGAAGGTGGCCTGGTCTGATGAATCACGAGTTCATGGTGTTGACTTGGCCTCCAAATTCCCCAGATCTCAATCGAATCGAGAATCTGTGGGATGTGCTGGACAAACAAGTTCGATCCATGGAGGCCCCACCTTGCAACTTACAGGACTTGAAGGATCTTCTGCTAACGTCTTGGTGCCAGATACCACAGCACACCTTCAGTGGTCTAGTGGAATCCATGCCTCAATGGGTCAGGGCTGTTTTGGGACCTACACAATATTAGGCAGGTGGTCATAATGTTATGGCTGATCGGTGTATGGCAAGGCATTGTGACATTTAATTCATAATTGCAGATATCAAAAATACAGTTGCTGATATCAGCAATTCATGGCAGGCCGTTGTGCCATTTAATCCATAACCAAATAACCAGAAAGACAAAACAATTGTTGATATCAAGAATAACATTTCTGATATCAATAATTAACTGCCAATTGGTGATAAACAACAATATTTTTGATATCAACAATTGTATTTTTGATATCAGAAATTGTATTTTTGATATCAGAAATTGTATTTTTGATATCAGAAATTGTATTTTTGATATAAGCAATTATGGATTGAATGTCACTGTTAACCGACTGTAAGCATTTCAGGTCACGTCGCTTCTCAATGGAGGACTATCCATGCTAAAACTAAAACACACATAAAACATAGAATAAGTAAGAAAATAAATACAGGTTTAAATAAATTAATACATGTTTAAATAAATAGATGTCCATGTTATTTATTTATGTATTTATTTATTTATTTATTTATTATTTTCTCTGTATTCATTTTTATTTTGCCATGGATAGCGTTCCATAGAGAAGCGACGAGACCTGAAATGCTTACAGCCAGTGTCTGTATTTAGCTACCGGAGGTTTCTGCTGTGCGAATGACATTGCTAAAAAGAGCATATCGTTTACAAAACAATCATTTTGAAGATATCGGGTAGCCATGGCAAACGCTGAGGACGGAGTAAGTGATTGTCCGAATAGCATCATCATAACTATAATTAATCTGAGGACACTTCGTCTGCACGAGACAGTACTTGTCACATGGTTATTGCTGGGTAATGGGGCTATATGTAATTCTATGGTGGTGTACAGGTTCATATCAGTTAAAGTTCGTAATCACAGCAGCATTACTGTAGTTCATTTCAGGAGTCGTGTGCATCAGGAATAGTGTGTAACAGCAATCAGGTTAGTAGCTGTAGTATAATAGCAGGCGTGTTCATGTTCATGATAGTGGCAGTTAGTATTTGTATTTTATTAATTTTAATAATAATAATGATCTTACAACGTCAAAAGCCCAAGGAATAACTAAGTTGTTTTTAAAGCTTTTTTTAAAGTGTCATAAGGGAACAAGAAATGTCATACGTAACAATTATTATTATTTTTGTCATTTAGCTGACGCTCTTATCCAGGGCGACTTACATTTGTACCCATTTATACAGCTGGGCATTTTACTGGAGCAATCTTGTGAAGTATCTTGCTCAAGGGTACAACAGCACTGCCCCACCCAGGATTTGAACACGTCTGTCCCCTACAAGAGTAAAGTGTACTGTAGTAAAAATACAGTAAGGTGCAGCATGATAAAATCGTGGGGAAAATTTGGTAAAAGCAAGGTGATGTGGTAAAACCATGGTAAACGTAGCATTGAGGGTAAAAACATGGTATTAACATGGAAATCGTCCATAAAATATGGAAAAATTAGTGTAGAATGGTGAAAATATGGTAAATTAATTTGTACACACATACACACAGACTATGTGGACCGAAGACTGCTAGTCTCCTCTGATACGCCCCCCTGTCCCCTGCAACAAGTCATTTCCCTATTTAATAACTGACTGATATACACCAAAGACTAAGACAGACTGATCTTTGTTTCGTAGCACCATCAGTGGGGTGGATAGTAAACGGCTTTCAGGTCTTTTTCTCTATATCCCAATTATATTATATCAGATCACTGTTGAATCATTTTAAAAATAAAAATCTTTAATTTTGTACCATGCAGTATGATATCAATACAGATTGTGGTCACTATTAGAATCTTAATGCATCTCTCCCGGTATCTGCTCTCTTGGTCCAATGAGAACCCACATTCCCAGAGCGTTTACAGGCCACTACAGTCATAGGGGCCAAGTGTCCATATATAGTAAGCTGGGTTCTGGTGTAGTGGTAACGGCATGTGTGCCGTCAGTCGGTGTCACAGGTGGTAGCGACACCTAAACCCAAATTCATAACTAGGCAGCGCCAAGATATTTTAGTGGGGGGAACGGGGAACTCAATCCACCCGAAATTCTTTCCGCAGGCAGGTTCAGGACTAGTTAAAAAAATGGGTGAAAACAAAACAAAAACAATAGCCATCACGTCCCTAATTCTAAAAACTATACCATTAAACTTCCCCAGCGTTTTCTGTGGAGTCCCCTCCCCAAAATTAGTTCGCCGTCAAAAGTCAATAGCGTATCCACTCCTCAGGGGGCGCGGTCGCTGTCCAGGGTTGATTGACCCCTCCAAACCAGTGTCCAATTCACAGGCAAACATTGGGGACCGAGGAGGCCATGAATAGCACTAAACTACAGCGTGTCCACAGGTAAGTCACTCGGGTATATCCGCGGTCTTTCCCGTTTCTCTTTTTATCCAGGGGTTTCCGCCGGCCCACAGGACTTTACCGTGCTATATTGACTATCAGGGACACTGCTTCATTTCCCCGACCTCAGCCAGCTCTGCGACTCCTCCAGTCAATTGAACCCTTTCTGGTCCTTTGTGGGATGAAATGCCCGGATTCGGCGTACCCTGTGGTCGAGTAGTTGCAGCTTCCCTGCACCCTCTCTCTGTCACATTATCTCTGATCTCTTGCCCTACTGTCTGTTCTCTTTCTAGGTCTGAAGAGCATTGAGTTGGAGACGCTCTATAATGCAGGTGTGTCTGTCTGGTAATTAGGCTCAGTTAAGAAAAACATGTGCAACAACCAAACAACAATTAAGTGAAACTAATTATAAAATAACCCCCACATGTGAATAATACATTAAAAGACAAATAAGCAATAGGTTTTATAATGCAAGATAGTGAAATAAAACAAACAACCGTTTAGGCTAATGGAAAAGCCGTGTCTCCTAGGAGTTGTGACCAAGGGAATAAAAGCCTAATGTAGCTAATAGGGACTGTGTGTGGGGGGACTGCAGAGTGGACTACACTGATATGCAACGCCTTAATTACAGGGGTTACAGCGCCCCCCACAGACCGCACTCGGGCAGTACGCCCACCCGGACGGCACTTCGTCAGCACATCACCCCCCCACCTGGACCGAAGTGCCCCTTCGTTTGTTTCAGCCACTACCCCCCCCGCAATGCTGTATATGTCACTGAAACTATGTATACGTATTGACAACTGTAAGTCGCTGTGTGTAGGGGTGTCTGCTAAGAAAATTATAAAAATAAAAATAAATAAATAAACGAAACGCAACGGATTCAGTGACTGACACACTGACTGAATGACTGACACACTGACTGATTGACTGACACACTGACTCTATTCAATAGTTCAATAAATTGTTAATCTTCTACCAAGTTAGTCAGTTCTTCATTCAGATTAACCCTGTCACCTCTCTCTCTCTCTCTCTCTCTCTCTCTCTCTCTCTGTCTCTCTCTGCTTCTTTCCCTTTATCTCTCCTAGGAGTTCAGATTCCTCTAGAGTCTCAAGTGACACTCTTCCCCACCTCCCTCTCTCTTGGGGAGGGAGGGGGGGTTGTCTTAGGTGCCAAGAGACTGACATATGAGGGAGTGAGAGAGAGAGAGCGAGAGAGAGAATAAACGAGAGCGTTCTTATTTCGTGCAAACATGTACAATGTATGTTAAATTGCAATAAATGTTCTGTGACACTATTTAAATGTTTGTTTGTCTTTTTGTTTTACCTAAACAGTTTCTCTAAAGATGGCCACCACTCAAATTTTTTGCAGCGAGGTGGGGGGTGGGCGGGCCACAATCAAATCTTGCCTATGGCCCCCAAAAGGCTATGGCCGCCCATGCTTGGTATGGTAGCATAACAACAAACTATAATCCTTAGTACAGTACTAAAGCTAAATTTGTCGCACTAGAGCCCTCAACAAGTCTCACACAATGGCATGCTGGGAATTTGAGCAATTCAATCAACCACCCCTTTTCCCGCCACCCACCCAACCCAGAACCAGGCTAGTATGGTACATTGCCCACTGGCAATTTTGTTGAGCTGACCCTGAACCAGGCCGTGCATTTTCAGCCGTCAATCAGAGTTAGTTAGTCAGTCAGTCAATGTGTGTCAGTCAGGCTGTCAGTGTGTGAGCAGTACAGACAGCCACAGGCAGGTGTCTGGACAGAGCCTAAAGTATTTACAGCAGCATGACCTATGACCTCTGAAGTATAAAAAAATCACTTTCTGTACAGGGAAGGTTAAACTGACAAAGTTATAACAGAAAAGACAAGAGATAGATAGAGAGAGGGAGAGAGTTATTATAGTATATATTTAAAGACTTATTGATTTATTGATTAACTGACTGACACAATGACTGACTCTATCCAATAGTTCAATAAATTGTTAATCTTCTACCAAGTTAGTCAGTTCTTCATTCAGATTAACCCCGTCACCTCTCTCTCTCTCTCTGCTTCTCTCCCTTTATCTCTCCTAGGAGTTCAGATTCCTCTAGAGTCTCAAGTGAAACTCTTCCCCACCTCCCTCTCTCTTGGGGAGGGGGGGGGGTTGTCTTAGGTGCCAAGAGGCTGACATACGAGGGAGTGAGAGAGAGAGAGCGAGAGAGAATAAACGAGAGTGTTCTTATTTCGTGCAAACAGTCTCGCAGACACAAGGACAGAGGGAGAGCGACAGAGAGAGAGACAGACACAGACAGACGGACAGACATGCCTGAGGCCAAGAAAGCAGGTGAGTGAACAGAGAAAGATAGACATACTGACTGGACACTACAGTACATTAACACTGAATGACTGATTGGAGACTACAGTGCATTAACACTGACTGACTGACTGACTGACTGACTGGACACTACAGTACATTAACAGTAACAGACTGTACACTACAGTGCATTAACACAGACTGACTGACTGACTGGACACTACAGTACATTAACAGTAACTGACTGGACACTACAGTGAATCAACACTAACTGACTGACTGGAAACTACAGTACATTAACACTGACTGACTGGACACTACAGTACTTGAACACTGAATGACTGGACACTACACTACAGTACAGTGACCCTGACTGACTGGACACTGCAGTATATTAATACTGACTGCCTGGACACTACAGTACAGTAACACTGACTGACTGGATACTGGAGGGAGTATATTGACAGTGATTGAGAGAGAGAGAAAGAAGGAGAGAGAGGGATTGAAAGGGAAAAAGCAAGAGAGAGATGGATGAGGTCAGTGTCAATTTAGAGACTAAGTCTCTCTCTCAGTGTGACTCTCATATGATACAACTATAAAATTTGAGAAGGGTGGAATGGGGGAGGGGGGTGACAGAGGGAGAAGTGGGAGAAGTGCCAGTTAGGGTAATATCTTCTTGCCTTCTGCCACCACTCTCTCTCTTTCCCTCTCTCTTCATCTATGCCCACCTCCTCCAGAGAGTAAGAGAGAAGGAGAGGGAGTTGGTAGCATCTGTATGTGTAGTGGATTCAGTAAGATTAATAATAGTTATGGTAATAATAAATAATAATAATAATAATAATAATAATAATAATAATAATAATAATAATAATAATAATATAGTAACTAGTTGCAGTCTATATCTCCCTCTGATTTACCATTTCAGAATAATGCATTATTGGTATAATGATTATTAATATTATTAGTAGTTAGTGTTAGTATTACTAGTGGCAGCAGTAGTAGCAGAAGTAGTATCTGACCTGCTAATGACATTGTACAATAGTGGCCACTACTGTAGTACTGGAGGCTTAATCACACCAAATAAATTATAATACCAACTGTACCCTGTCACCGCTCCCTCACCCCCCCTTCTATCTCCCTCTCCCTCCGTCCACCCCCTTCTCTCCCTCACTTTCCTGCTCTCCTTCTCAAGTCAAGAATTTCAATATCGCTTATCTAAAGAGAGAGAGAGAGAAGCAGAGACTGAGAGAGAGAAATCATTACAGTTATAGTTTTAATAGCGCTGTCTTGTGTCAATACTTCAGGTTTTGAGGCTTCTGTCACTGAAGTGAAATGAAATACAGCTTCTCTATGTATCTCCCTCTCTCTTCCTCTCCCTATCAATCACTCATTGTCCATTTTATCAGAGGGTCTGGGGCGTAGTCTCTTTAAATACTGTCAGTTCATAGGCTGTATCAGGGGGTCTGGGGTGGAGTCTCTTTAAACACTGTCAGTTCACAGGCTATTATCAGGGGATCTGTGGTGGAGTCTCTGTAAACACTGCAGTGTTATTATACTGGGTGCAGGGCCCAAAATACATGAACTGCAAAAAAAAAAGAAGCACACATGTTCCGCCCTCACTATGACTCCTGCTTTCATCCACTTCGATGATCCACCAGCAGCACCCCAAAACCACCCCACCACCACGACGATCCGTCACCCCTCTACCCCACCTCCCACTCCATGATCGGCCAGCACCACCCTCGACAATTCAGTACCAGACCACCCTGCCTGTGCATAATTTCTGGGGGAAATGCTGCACTGTCAGTTCACAGGCTGATATCAGGGAGTCTGGTGTGGACAAACAGACACAGTGACACACAGACAGTGTGACAGTGTGAGAATGCAATAGTATTAGTATAATCCTAAGAGAGAGAGAAAGAGAAGGTGACAGAGGGAGTGAGGGAGAGAGAGGGGGAGAGACAGGGTGGGAAAGTGTGTGAGAGAGAGAGGGAGAGGGAGAGATCTTCAGAGATAAGGTCAGTGTAAATTCTTGAGAGATCACAGAAGGAAGAGAGAGGGGGCAGAGGGAGGGAATGAGCACACTGCAATTTGACACCAACTGCCAGCAGAACTGATTAGAAGAAACAGAGAGGGCGAAATACAGAGGGGGGTGAGAGAGAGAGGACTCACATGGGATTTTGCATATGAATTCCAAAACGACATAGATGGTGGATACAAATGTGGGTGTAAATCAGCTCTGCCATCTTGTTTTGTAGTTCTATTTTAATATACAGTGAAGTAAACGTGACAGCTGACTAAGCACATACAATGTAGTTGGGAGGCCATTTGGTTTTGTGGCCACCCCCAGGCCATCTTGAGGCCTGGCCCATGTCCTCAGGGAGCGAGAGATGGGAGCCATATGTGCCCCCTGTCACAGCGCCCACAACAGTGCTGGGCTGCAGGAGAGGAGTTCCAGAATCCTTTGCGTAATGAGGTGGAGACCAATGGTAGCACAGGCAAAGACTTTGAAAGAAAGCTGCCAGGGGTCAGAATTGAAAATGTTATTTTAGTGAGTGAATGAAATCAGAAGCGATCTGAAGTGAGCAGAGTGTGTCATTGCGACTCCGCAATGTTGACAAATATGCCACACCAGTGAGGAGGAAGTGATGGAGGAGCAAACAAGAGATAGGAGTTAATGAGGTAGAGAGGCCAGCGGGAGCGGTGTGGGACACAACCACAGTGTACAGTGGAACACTAACACTGTGTGTACAGTTAAAGTACAGTGTGTTACAGTGCAGCACAGTGTGTTACAGTACAGTGTGTTACAGTGTGTTTCTGTCTGTATTTGGTTATAATTCTCTGCTTCAGCTCAGGGCCTATAACTCACAGTTCATAAGCCCTGAGCTTCCCAGCTATGTGCAACGCAGCGAGTATCCAATCTGCCTGACTAATAAAAATAAGCAGGGATTAGATTTTAAAATTAACCTCTCGCTAACTCAATATATCCTCCATCGCTCTTGTTCTCTCCCTCACATCCCCACCCTCTTTACTACTATTTTTCTTTAATTGTACTCCTCTGTGTGTTATTGATTTGCTGATTTGCTGTATATTAGTATAGCAACAGTGTGACTGGTGGGGTTTATCAATCAGGAAATGGACAGCTGGAGAGAGTGAGAGAAAGGGAGAGAGAAAGAGACAGAGAGAGTGGGGGTCCCTCCCCCCCCCACCGCCGTTCACTCCTCACTTATTTCAGCTAAAACTGTCTTGGCTAAAAATATTCACTGGCTCCTTCATCCCCCCCCTCTCTCTCTATCTCTATCTCTATCTCTCTCTCTCTCTCTCTGTCTCTGTCTCTGTCTCTGTCTCTGTCTCTCTCTCTCACTCTCTCTCTCTCTCTCTCTCTCCTGCTGCTCCAGTATCATATAGCCACCCTCACTACACATAAAATGAATGACTAAATTTAACCTGACTGAGAAAATGATACACTGACTGACTGGCTGACTAACTGATACACTGACTGACTGACTGTCAAGCACAGTATACAGTATAGAATTTTGAAGAAAAAAAACAACAATCAACAATTGTACTAATTATTAATTAATAATCATTTATAGTGACACAGGGGCACACAGACACACAAAGACACCCAGAGATACACAGACAGAGGGGGAGGAGAGGGAAGCAGGGACAGCCCCAGCTCCAGCCTTTCATAACTGGGAGACAATGAGACTGATAGCGGGGTCATAATATTTCTACTACAAATAAATACATACTTACATACAGAAAGACAGACAGACAGACGGACATAAAGCAAGTAATAGTAAAATAGGTCTCTCCTGATTCCACTTGTAAACCTTTTAATGTGTCTATAGGTTCAGTGCAATGATTTACATCTGCACTGGATATCTAATATAAAATAAAATAAAATAAATAAGACACAAGAGGTACAAGTTAATATTGAACAAATGGCATCACTAACTGACTATGCTCAGCGCTAAAAACATTTATTGATGAGATGCAGAAAATGTATTAGCTTGGGGGGGCAACGGCCATGGAAAGAGATGTCGTGCAAGGAGTGATGACAGGATGTAAAATGAGAGGGAGGGAGGGAAGGAGAGATGCATAGAGGGGAAGAGGTAATGGTAGGGAAGGAGGTAGAGTAGTGACACTATATTTACAGTGAAGATGATTTTACATTAGAAAGTTAAATTAGGATGTATAACAGAATTAAAATAAAACATCTGTAATATGCATGTCTGGACTGTACTGTGTGTGTCTGTACTGTACTGTACTGTGCTGTGTGTCTGTACTGTACTGATATATTTCTAAGATTATTGTTATTAGTTTTCATAATCATAATAATTATATTTCTATGACAATCATAAATGTGAGAGAGACACAAACTCAGACACAAACACATAATACCACAACAGTACTACTTTTAGTAGTGTGTCAATGTGTGTCTGGGTGTGTGTGTGTATGATTGTGTGTCTGTGTTTGTATGTATCTGTGTGAGTGAGTGAGTGTGTGTGTGTATGATTTTGTGTGTGTCTGTTTCTGTGTGTGTATCTGTGGGAGAGTGTGTCTGTGTCTGTGTATGATTGCATGTGTCGTTTTGTGTGTGTGTGTGTGTGTGTGTGTGTCTGTGTGTGTGTGATGTCTTGCCAGTCTTGGAGCTCAAGACTGGGAGCAATGTGGTGATCTACTGCAGAACAGCGGCCCTATGTGGTCAGTTAGATGTACTGCAGGCTGGTATTGTTCACACTCTTATCCTTTAGCTAACAGGTTTATTTAAATTTTATTGAATTCTTCTCTAATAGGCTAATATAGCCAAGAAAGACAGATTTGGAAGAACATCCAATGACAATGACTGATCACTCACTCTACTCACCACTCTTTCTCTCTGTCTCTCCCCCTCCCCCCCTTCCTCACTGCCTCTCCCCGTGCTGTTCTTTTACTCTGTAAATCTCCTTTTATAATAATAATTATCATCACCTTCATCATTGTAATATCAGATAAATATTTAAATGCACTAATCTGTTAATTGATTCTTCTTTCAGTGCCTAAGAAGGGCAAGAAGGCAACAGCCTCTGCTGGTGAGCCAGAGATTATGTAATAGTGTGTGTGTTTGTGTGTGTGTGATTGTGTGAGTGTGTGAGTGTGAGAGTTTCTGAGTGTTTGTGTGTGTGAGTGTGTTTGTTTGTGTGTGTGTGTGTGTGTGTGTGTGTGTGTCTTGTTGTGTCTATTGTGTTCTTCAAAATCATTGATTTTGTTCTGTTGTTTTCAGAGAAGAAAGAGGAAGCAGCCCCTCCACCAGAAGGTGAGCGAGAGACCGTGTCTGTGTGAAAGTGTGAGTGTGTGAGACTGTCTTATAGTGTTCTTAAAAATCAATGATTTTGTTCTCTTGTTTTCAGAGAAGAAACAGGAAGCAGCCCCAGCAGGTGAGAGAGAGATCTTTATCTGTGCATGAGATTGTTTCTGAGGGCATTTTCACACCTGGTTCACTATATTGTTTCAGTTTAGGTTCACTTGAATGTCTTTGAAGGTGAACTCCAGCGCATTTGGGTCACCCATTCAGGCAACCTAGGTAAAGTACCTTGCTCACAGGTACCACAGCAGTCTCCCCCAACCTGGATTGAACCAACAACCCTGCACTCAGGAGTCCGGAGCCCTGACCACTACTTGACACTGCTTTATTTGGTGTTTTGACTGCAGAAGACACCGGAGACTATCACGTGTTTATTTTGCGAGTGCTGCACTGTTGTGGAATAGTCAGCAGGACTTCATGAAGAGGCCAGTCCTGTCCATCCGAGTCCGGCTCCTCCACAGCTCGTGGCTCGTTTCCAAGGGAACCAAAATGCATTTGCTTTCGCATTTCCCCAACAAATAAAGGCAGAGCAATGTCACTTTCTAATGATCCAAACCTCCCCCTTTCTAGTGATCTCAGTCCGTTTGGTTTGATCCACATCCCAGTGTGATGACCACAAGAGAATCAAACCCTCATTGAAAGTCCCCTAGTTGTGTCTTTACTCTTTTTGTCTATGTGTGTGAGAGTGTGCGTTTGTGCGTGAATGTGTTCAGTCAGTGACTCATTCTCTCCCTCTCTCCCTCCCTCCCTCTCTCTCAGAGCATGATGCTGAATTGCCTGAAGATGGTAAGTCTTGGTATCTGTTTATGTGTGTGTGTGGTTCTGTCTGTGTGTCTGTTTACTTCATTTTACATACCCCTTCCCTCTCCCTCTTTCCTCCTCTCTCTCTCCCTCTCCCTCTCTCTCAGAGACTCCTGCTGACCAGGGAAAAACCGAGCTGACTGGTCTGTTTGTGGAGAAGCCTCAGACCGCCACTGCCACCACAGGTCAGACCCCCGTGTTGATCTACCATGGCCACCAGTGATTATTGATTAGCTGTTACTGGGTATTGACTATTTAGTGGCCATCACCGATTATTGAGTAGTCATTATTGAATATTGACTATAGATTAGTCATCTCTGACTATTGATATATCATTATTGATTGTTGATTAGCTGTCACTGAGTATTGACTATTGATGAGCCATCACTGATTATTAATATATTGTCATTGATTATTGAGTGTTGATTAGCAGTAAATTAGTATTGACAATTAATATACTATTAGATTGAATAGCGATAATGATTATTGATTCTTCATGATACATTATTCTTCATTGCTCAACCATCACTGATTATATTGACTATTGATTAACTATCACATTGACTAGCTGTTGCCTGCATTTGACTACAAGTATTGATTATGAGTTTACTGTTGATGGACAAGGTCACATGGTGTGTATGGTGATGGCAGACAGTGATTATTGATGATTAATTATTGATCAGGGAAGAACATGGTATTCATGGCGAAGGTGAACAGTGATGAATGATTATTGATGATTGATGTTTGACTGTTGATTATTTATTAGGTAAGGACATTGTGTTCGTGGCGAAGGTGGACTCCTCCAAGCTGATGAGAAAGCCAGTGATGAAGTGGCTGAAGGGCAAGTGGCTGGACCTGGGCAGCAAGGCTGGCAAACACCTACAATTCAAAGAGACCTATGACAGAGAGAGCAAGGTATTGAAAGAGAAAGAAAGAGAGAGAGAGATCTGTTCAAATCCCGGGTGAAGCAGTGCTGTTGTACTCTTGAGCAAGGTACTTCACTTAGATTGCTCCAGTAAAATACCCAGCTGTATAAATGGGTACAAATGTAAGTCGCCCTGGATAAGAGCGTCTGCTAAATGATAAATAATGTAATGTAATGTAATGTTGTATTATAAATATTGTATTGTATGAATGTATAACATCTATGTTGCTGAAATGCTTTGGCAACACTGGTTCACTCCAGTCATGCCAATACAGCAGTTTCTGGGAGAGACTGAGAAACACTGACTCACTGACACACTGACTTACTGAAATGCTCACTCACTGAAACTGAGAGTGAGTCTTTAAATTAAGCCTCTCCTCTTCCTCTCTCCCTCTCTCTCTTAGATCTACACCTATGAGATGAAGATTGTGAAGGTGATTGATGGTGATGCGGGCGGGTACAGGTGTGAGGTGTCCTCCAAGGACAAGTTTGACAGCTGCAGCTTCGACCTCACAGTGGAGGGTCAGTCAGGGGTCAGGTGTCATGAAGGTCATGGTGTAGGGGGGGTGTCTACCGCCTATACTTTCTCTATGTCTGTCTGTCTGTCTCTATATCTCTCTCTCTCTGTCCCCCTGTCTGTGTCACTTTCTCTCTGTGTCTTTCTCAGTGTCTCTCTGTCTCTCTCTCTCTGTGTCTCTCTCTGTTCCCTTTGTCTCTTTGTCTCTGTGTCTCTCTATTCTCTCTCTGTCTCACAATCGCTCTCTCATTCACTCATGTATGTATTTTCTCCATTCCAGTTCCACAGGAAGAGAAGTCTGCAAACATTCTGGAGGCATTTAAGAGATCGTGAGTCAATGTGTGTGTATGTGTGAGCTGGGTTGGATTGTCCATCTGGCACACCGGGCACATGCCCAGTGGGCCAGTGGACTTTGTGGATCAGACATGTTACTTTTATTTAAAAAAAAAATCTCAAAAGGAGGAGGCGAAAATGTTTAGAGAAAAAGATGAAATGCTTAAAGGCTGAAGCGGCCGAATGTATCAATGTAACTCAAATATTCTCTCTGAGATGGGAAAGGGGTTGTTATTAGGGAGATGCTAGAAAGGATGAAACAGGAAACAGATGAGGGGCAAGTGGAAAACAGAGTTTGAGCATGAAAGTCAAGGCTGACAAGGTAAATCGAGATGAGCAACTTTCAATTTCTTCAGATGAGCTGGATCTGTTTTTCAAATACCACCAAAGCAAAATTCTAAAAATCCAGTTGTGCAGAAGATGTTTTTTAAGCAAAGACTTTACAAATCACAAGCGGCTAACAAACAGTGAGACAACTCATGCCCTCATCTATACAGTGTCTATGTCATGCATTCACCCCACACTTCCCCAGTGTGCCACCAGAGGTCATCCTCCTACACATTCTAAGCCTGACTCCCACATTCCTCAGCAAAATGTGCACTTGTTCCTTCTACCCTCTCCTCCCATTGGTCCAGCACTCCCAGCCTCTATTACTGCTTCCCTCTTCCCAGCTTATATATACCCCTTTTTTCCTCACACACTTTGCAAAGTATTGTATTCTCTAAGAGTTGTATTATCAAGTACTGGTTATGCACCACTGATTCCTGCATCTTTGACCCCTGCCTTCCTTTTGATGTATTTCCTGGATGTCCTGCATTGCTAAGTTTGCCTGTGTACTGACCTTCCGGCTTGTCTAATTACAACATCTCCTGGATCTCCTTCTGGACTCTGTTTGCTGGTTTCTACCCCTTGCCTGTCTCTGACTTTGCCTTTTGCCTCACCCTGTGCTTCCACACTTGGGTCAGAACCTCCTGTCCACTGCCCGGCCATGACAGTCTAGCATTTTCCAAGCCCACAAATTATACTTCATCACTGCAATGACAGACTGGAGACATGCCCATCAAAGAATTGAGAAACATGAAGGTAGTGATGCGCACAGAGATTGTGTTGATGAGTATTTCCTAATGGCCAGCAAGGCAGGAATTGCGGATTTACTGAAATGTAAACAAATTACAGGTCTACGAGAACAGGTAAAAAAGAGGTGTCAGATAATAGAAGGTGCCATTGATATTGTCATGGTGATTGGCAAGCGTGATCTAGGCTACCGGGAAGAGTCTGTATATACCTTGCTTGACAATACACTTGACCATGGCACTTATTTTAGAGCTTTTCTGTTGCTCTGCAAGTATGCCATTTGTTTACAAGAGCATGTAAATGAGCAAGAAGATGCACAAAAGGTGTGGGTCAGTCCAGAAAGGCAGTGGGTCCCTCAACTTTTTTCCCAAAAAACTCCGTCACCACTGTAATTAATGCCATTAGTTATATGTAGTATTGTTTCTGTTGTAATGATTGTTGGTTTGCGTTGAGTGAAATTGGTCTGGTGCAGTTTAGGGGATTCCATATTATCATAAACTGGATAGTCTACATACGTTTTATACTACTAATTTTCTTAAATGCAGGAAAGACTTAGACTACTGGTCTGGTAGGCTATTATTGATGTTTGAAAAGTCAAGCAGTGTAAAAAAGAGAAGTATATTGTGGTGGCAATGTAATAATTACAATAATATGTATTAGCTGTTTTATTGAGCATAATAAAATAATCCATCATAAGACAGGGTGTGCATATCGCTTGTTCATTGCTTACAATTATTATTGTTCCTTTGGGTCACTGTTGCCAGGTCCACTTCAACTTATTGTCATGACGTGCATAAGTATTTCCAAGGCATTACTAATAAATGTCAAACGTCAAAAGTTTCACATGTACTCACACACATATATATACATACTCTCTCTCCCTCTCTCTCTCAGTGGGGATGCAGGGGAAGATGCAGGTGATCTAGACTTCAGTGCTTTACTCAAGAAAAGGTGAGGAATCCCTATCTCCCTCTCCCTCCCTCTCCCTCTCTCTCTTTTTCAATCTATTGTGTGCTGTCCATCCCTCCATCATCTAAGCTTCCCCCCCACACCACTCTGGCAGGGAGGTGAAGAAGCAGGAGGAGCCGGTGGAGGAGACGGATGTGTGGGAGATCCTGAAGAATGCCAAACCCAGTGAGTTCGAGAAGATCGCCTTCCAGTACGGCATCACCGACCTGCGCGGCATGCTGAAGCGGCTGAAGAAGATGAAGAAGGTGGAGCCCAAGAAGTGTGATGGTGAGCGAGAGAATTTGAGTGGGAGGGAGGGAGGAGAGAGAGGAAGGCAAAGAACAAGTGGAGTGAGATCTTTATATGCAGATTTGTTTTTCTGAACTACATTTCCTGTGGTGCACCAGAGTCAGCCACCTATTGCCGACACTGGGGCTTGTCTACAAAGGCCCATGGGTAATGTAGTTGTAGCGTAAGGTATACTTATAAATTCCAATTAAAGAAGTGAATTTATAGTATCACCTTATCACGAATCCTGGAATCTTGTAGAACTCAATTTCTGTAATAATTGGACGCAGACACCAATTCCAAAGATATAAATTGTCAAATTTATTCAAAAACAAAGACTAAATGTAGCACTACACTAATTATACAAAAGGGAAAAACTAATTAAAATTCAACTCTAGATCAACAAATCAAAGACAAATCACTTCCGTGACCAAATCAAAGACCATGGGATTGCATATGATATCACACAAATTGTTAAACAAAAAAGGTTATAAACACATTGACTACAATACCGGTTAGTAAGACGAAGGTGAGTCTCTCATTAGTATTGTTATTCGGACATTAAATAACTACGCAGGTTAGTATTTATGTCAGGTAACTTCTCGTTATATATATATCAGTCTCATTTACGTTTAGGTGCCGAGAAAGATCCTATCATTACTTGTTACCACAATTTCCCTTAACTGATTATTATTCAATGATTAAGGATAGGCAGGACCACCAATAATCTAATGTCTATTAACATGTGTCAATTTCAGACTAAACAGTTAAACAGGAATGAGAAGATATTTCTCGGCGTTGACAGATTTTATTTCTAAAATGATCAACAAAACAGTTTAATGCAACACACATTTATATTTAAGCAAAACTAAATGATATTACACATTCTAGAGTTATGAATCACAGATTAACATTTCTAATTGATTTCTCAAATATCATGAATCACAAACTCCAAACTGTTAAACTTATCTGAACTTTGTCGCAGAGAGGCCTCTCTGGCTTCGGGCTCAGATAACAGCACATGGCACGAGGTCCGTGTGGTTTGGAACGAAGGCAGTCCGGTTCGGCTTTGTCCAAGAACTTCCACTCAGTTGATGCACCTGGAAGTTGGGGTTTCGCGAAACAGAGTCTTTTCCAAACAGATTTTCCACTGGTTTGAAGGCTCCAAGGTTGTGCACAAAGTCTTTGAGGAAAGCAGGGCCCTGTTTGGTTCCAAGGGTCGAGTTTCTTAAGACTCAAATAGCTATTTCAATGACTGACACTTTCGTATACAGTCGACTTAGTCAATTGTCCAGCTGTAAAACTCCACTGATCAGGTGGGCACAGGCGGGCAGGCGCAGTTTGTAAAGTTCTTTATTTAAAAAAGTCCTTTAAAAAAATTCTTTGTACGGCTCAATCTCCTTCTCCCAGTTTAACCCTTCTGTTGCCGGCAAAGACTTAGTTGGTTTCTGGTTCTGGTTCGGGCAACAGAGCTATAGGTTGAGCTGTGGCAGCGAGTTACTGGTTCAGGTGAGAGAGAGAGAGAGAGATGCTGTGCGCTACCCTTTATACGCCTGTCAGATCAATAGATGATTGGTTCTTGAGTTTTTGAAATTGGATTTCGGTTTCAGCCCCCAGTCTCCTATTGGAGGGGGGCTTGATTTATGACTGATGTCAATCCATGCCATCTTTTGGAAATGCCGGTTGGCCCGGGTTCGTAGCTCTGTGTCGGGATTTCGGCTCTTGTCCATTTCAAAGAGTTTTTATTACCTACAGGCCCCCTTCCCCAGACATCTCACAGCAGGGATTCCAAACTATTTGGCCTATTCTCTGTGCCATCCTCCCAAGACTGTCACTTTGATGTAAACCAGTTCACAGCTGATGAGTTAAGGAAATCTGATAACTTTGGGGGGAGAGGTCTTCTGTAGATCAGTGCTTCAGCTCAGAGCTAAAATGCTCTTATCAAAATACACCCAATATAACGCTACATAGTCCTGTAGGAAAGGGGAGGCTGATCCAGCACCAGTTGATATTAACTGTCCCCTATCTCTTTCTCTCTTCCTCTCTCCTACCCTCCATTGTCTCCTTGTCCCCCATCTCTCTCCCCCTCTGTCCCTCCTCCCCTCCCCTACACCTCCCTCACCCTCTCAGCCTTCCTGAAGAAGCTGGACAGTGCATACTCAGTGGACAAGGGCAACAGGATCAAGCTGACTGTGGAGTTGTCCGACCCTGACGCCCAAATCAAGTGGCTCAAGAATGGCCAGGAGATCAAACCCTCCGCCAAGTCAGTCTGACTGCTGGGCACTGGGCAGTGCACACTGGACATTGGGCTGCTAGATATTGGGCACTGACCACTAGGCACTGGGCTGCTAGACACTGGGCACTGACCACTAGACACTGGGCACAGGCCACTGGACTGCTAGCCACTGGGCACTGATCAATAGACACTATGCACTAGAGACTTGGGATGGGCAGTATAAAGTTTTTTTTTTTATAGATACCGTTCCTGTTGTACTGCACAGCGATTATTGTATGGTATGGCTTTCTTTCACATGAGCCCTACTGGTCCTGCACTGCTTTAGAAATATAACTGGATTGAGAATATATTCATATAATCCTATATAGTGTATATAATACTCACTGAGTAGTCTCCATTATTCTGGAAAATATGTTTACCAAATTAAATTCTGCATTCAAATGGCACACAAAAGTCATCAAATAAATAGACCATACTGAATACCCATTACAGACAGGTGAGAATTAAAAACACTATTATAAAATATGCCTTTTCAGTATTACCAGTATAAATCTTGCACTATGTACCAGCATGCTACTGTAATCTGTGTACATTTTTGTTAGAGAGTATGCTCAAGTGTACAAACAATACACAAATACCAGCATTTCCAAAATGTGATTTACTGAATTTGCCAGCAGTCAAGAACAATTAGGGAAACAAAAGTAGCCTAAGTAAAATACTTAAGAGAATAAAAAGCTCTGGCAACACCAGAGCACACCAGTCATGCCAATCAAGCTCATTTGAATTTTAATATACTAATTTTAGGTAAAGAATGAAAAAGGAAAAGTTGATACAGCCTCAGCACCCTATCTCTGGCCTGGGTCAAACATCTGTGTCTACTTCACGGGCAGTGTTTTCACAAAGCAGGCAGTGGGGGAAATACCCCCTGATATGCCTTGTCAGTGCTTTCTACATGAACACATGAGGTGACATGTGTAAAGTTTGTGCTTTAGGAAGAGAACTGTGTGTGGGTTTAGCAAAAATAAAGTTCAGTTTAATTAATTTACAATTTGTGTGAAAACGTGAATAATGCTTATAATAGAAAATAGTCTTTCTTTTGGTATCTAAAGTAATGATTTGGGATATTGTTTTCATGGGACCTGTTTCAGTGAGTAAATGATTCGGAAAAACTGTAGTCAAGTAGAGCACATTTTATTTTCTAATATAGTAGACCTGTAGAGAGTTAAGTTAAAGTGAAATTAAGGTTACCGCAGTAGTTTTGCTTATGGTTATCATACAGTGGAAATTGTATACTGTCCATATCCCTGCTAGAGACTGGACAGTGAGTACTGACTGCAGGAGATCAGACACTGGAGACAGGGCACTGATTTACCCTCTCTCTCTTCTCTTCCTCCCCTCTTCTATCTCTCCTCCTCTCCCTCTCACTTCTCTCTCTCCCTCTCCCTCTCCCTCTTGCTCCCCTCTCTCCCTCTCCTTCCCCCCCTCTCTCTGCCTCTCCCCTCTCCCCCCTCCTCTCCCCCACTGTTTCTCTCTCTCTCTCTCTCTCAGGTACATCTTTGAGAATGTGGGTCTGAAGCGCATTCTGACCATTAACAAGTGCACACTGGCGGACGATGCAGCTTATGAGTGCATCGTCGGAGAGGACAAGTGCTTCACTGAGGTGTTTGTGAAGGGTGAGAGAGGGGGAGAGGGAGAGGAAGGGGGAGGAGAGAGAGAGAGGGGTTAGAGAGGGAGTGAGGGTAAAAGAGTGCATGGGTCTGTGTTGATCTGTAAATCCTCTCTCTCTCCCTCCCTCTCTCTTCCCCTCACACTCTCTCCCCTCTCCCTTGTCCCCTCTCTCTCCCTCTCTCACAGAGCCCCCTGTACTGATCACCCAGTTGCTAGATGACCAGCACGTTGTTGTGGGTGACAGAGTGGAGTTTGAGGTGGAGGTGTCAGAAGAGGGAGCCCATGTCAAATGGTGAGGAGTCCCCCCTCCCTCTCTCTCTCTCTCCTTTTCTCCAACCCTTTTCTTTCTCCTTCCCTCTTTCTCTCACTCTCTTGCATGGCCACAGCCAGTGAAAATTTGCCCAAGGTCAGCCTAACACTCAACTCACCCATTTTGTCTTAAATTCTACAGTAAATTTACACTTTTGTTTTGCAATTATGTGAGAAAAACTAATTGAAATCAACAAAATAAAAAAAAATTCACAATGTTTTTTCAGGGTTTATTTTAGCTTACTGTCCCTCACGCCACTGTCACTAACACTGCTGTCATGCACACTGCTGCGTCAGACCTGCTCTAAACAAAATCATCGCTTTCAGGGCACATGTACACCGTGAATGGTAGTTCAATATTGATAAGAGGAAGACACAGGATTCAAACCGCTGGCATTGGTCATTGAAGTAACTGTCAAGTATTTTATTTTATTTTTCATTTATAAATTATTTATAACAGGTTAATGTAGTTTAATACAGACAACAGTGACCATAAGCCTTTGCCAAGATTTCTGCTTTTTAAATATTTTTCTTTCCTGATTAGAGATGCCACTATTTTAATTTTTGCACTCATATTGAAATGTTATCTCAATTAAAGTAAATTATTATTATTATTATTATTATTATTATTATTATTATTATTATTATTATTATTATTATTATTATTATTATTTTTATTTCTTGGCAGACACCCTTATCCAGGGTGACTTACAACATAAGTGCAAAAATACAGAGAAGTACAAGGCATCAATCATTACAAATTCAACTTAGCTAAAACATAGCAATTCAAAATAATACATTTTACAAATTCCAATTACAATTTACACAAGTACAGTAAGAGACTTCCTACATCCTGGACGGTGAAAGCTAAGTGCTGTCAAGATGTAGGGTTACAGACTAGGGCTACGGGAAAGGGAGCAAGGAGGAAAACAATCAAGAACGCGAGGAGCATAATAAGCTGAAGTGCTATCTAGCAGGGATAGAGGACTAATATTACAAGTGCTGTCGGAAGAGATGCGTCTTGAGTAAGCGCCGGAATGAGGTCAAGGACTCTGCTGTTTTGACTTCGGTGGGCAGGTCATTCTACCACTTAGGGGCCAGGGATGAGAAGGAGCGGGCTCTGGAGGAAGGAGAGTGGAGAGGAGGCAGAGTTAGCCTTCTGGCACTGGAGGAGTGCAGTGGTCTGGAGGGGATGTATGGAGAGACGAGTGACTGAAGGTAGCTTGGTGCAGTGTGGTCAAGATAGCGGTAGGTGAGGGTCAAAGTCTTGAACTGAATGCGTGCTGCTATCGGGAGCCAGTGGAGGGAGCGGAGCAGTGGAGTAGCATGTGAGAATCGTGGCAGAGAGAATACCAGACGAGTCGCAGAGTTCTGGATGAGCTGGAGTGGGCGGGTAGTGGATGCAGGCAGGCCAGCCAGGAGGGAGTTGCAGTAGTCCAGGTGGGAGAGGATCAGTGACTGGATGAGTAGCTGAGTTGAGTAGTCGGTGAGGAAGGGACGGATCCGGCGTATGTTGCTCAGGAAGAATCTGCAGGTGCGCGTCAGCGTGGTGATGTGCTGGGAGAAGGAGAGCGCAGGATTGAGGGTGACTCCTAGATTTTTAGCAGAAGAAGAAGGAGAGAGTGTGGTGGATTCCAAGGGGATCGAGATGGGGAGGTCAGCAGAAGGTGAGGAAGAGTGGGGAAAAAAGAGGAGATCTGATTTGGAGAGGTTGAGCTTGAGGTGGTGCAAGTGCATCCAGGCGGAAATGGCAGACAAGCAGGAAGAGATGCATGAGGGGATGAGAGGGTCAGAAGAGGGAAAAGACAGGAAGATCTGGGCATCATCAGCATAGAAGTGGTAGGAGAAGCCATGGGAAGCGATGAGGGGGCCCAGGGAGCGAGTGCTTAAGTTAAGTGCTGTTAGTTTTGTGAATTGTTTTATTTTAATTGCAAATTGTAATATTGTGATTTTACAGTGTTGATTTATTTGGACCATAATAGACTCCATAGCAGTGAATTCCATGCAGGAGATGTAGTTGAGTGCGCAACGATCTGATCCCTACTGTTCTTACACTTTATTTGTATTTACTGTTCTAGTTTAGAGCATCACTGGCAGAGTACTTGCTTGCTATTATGGCTGAGCCTTTATGAATTTGCCAGTTAACTTGAATGGATGATAATATCACCTAGCCTGATTCATTGTCTATGCTATTGACCCGAGAACTAAGGTAACCCATGGCTAGTTACAGTCTATGGAGATTAGTCACATTGTTTTGGAGGGCAAAAGGAAGTAATGTAGTGGGTAATATAATGAGTAAGATTTTAAATGGACTAATATGCAATACTAATATTATTACTATTTTTTCAAGAAAGGAATAACAACAGTCATATATAGTACTTTTTATTAGAAACAACCCCAATACTGCCTGAAACACAAGCACAGGGACCTGGTTTACAACAATGATTTTGGATTCAACAATTACCTTGATGCAGCACCAAACCTTACATTTTCTCCCCCTCTCTACCTCCATCTCTCTCTACCCCTCCTCTCTCCCTCCCTCTGTCCCTCTCCCTCCCCCTCTGCCTCAGGATGAAGGATGGGGTGGAGCTGACGAGAGAGGAGACCTTCAAGTATCGCTTCAAGAAGGATGGCAAGAAGCATTGGCTCATCATCCAGGAGGCCACCAAAGAAGACATTGGGATGTACTTTGTACAGACCAACGGGGGGGAGTCCAAGGCCGAGCTGATGGTTGAAGGTACCACAAGAGAGCAGAGAGAGAGGGAGAGAGTCAGTCAGTCAGTGTTTCAGTCAGTCTATCGTGTTAGTCAGTATGTCAGTGTTTCAGTGCTATACTGACCCCTCCCTCCCTGTCTCAGACAAGGAGTTGCAGGTGCTCCAGAGCATTGCTGACCTGACCGTGAAGGCAGCTGAGCAGGCCATGTTCAAGTGTGAGGTGTCTGATGACAAGGTCACTGGCAAGTGGTACAAAGATGGAGTGGAGGTGTTGCCTAGCAAACGCATCAAGATGAGCCACATCGGCAGGTAGGGAAACAGAAAGACAGAGTGAGGCAATCAGCACTTCAGGTTCATGACACTATGTATACTTTATTGTGATGTTGTGCTGGGCAAGGCGCTCAGGCACTGCCCTGAACTACCCTGCACTTCCCCGGATCCTGGGAACGGAAAAACGACAGGTGGAACAGCTGACCTGCCACTCTCTATGTGACTGGCTCCCCACTTCCATATAACCAGGCAGTGCCCGACTTCCTGGGTTGGGTAGGCAGCAGGCGAGCCTGGAGTGAGTATGGAGAAGACTGATTGCTTTTTGGATAACAAACTTTGTTTATGAATTACAACCATGGATTTGGATCATGGAGTTTTGCTTCTTTGGTGCTTGTGTTTTGTTTAGACATAGAGAGGGATGTATGTGTTTTAGTTTAGACTTGATAAAAAGTTAAGCTTTGTTTTGGATTTCTTTAGTTTTGTGCACCGAGCACTGTATTGTAATAAAGCACACTCATTTCCCCACACCCCAGCCTTATTGTGTCCTTACACCACACCTGAGAGCCCCAGCAGTGTAACAACTGTATTAACAACAATTATGTGTAAAACGTCTGTTAATAGATGTTAGATTCTAAAATGTGTAATTCCTGTATTTTTTATTCCCATTGCCCTGTTCTGGAGTCACTGCTGTGGCAACACAGATATCAATTATGCTTATAAAACTTGTTTGAATTTAATTGACAAACACATTTACTGACTCCTCTCTCTCCCTCTCCCCCTCTCCCTATCTCTGTCTCTCTCAGAATTCACAAGCTCACAATTGATGATGTTGTCCCTGAGGATGCTGGGGACTACACTTTCATCCCTGATGGATATGCCCTCTCTCTCTCTGCCAAGCTCAACTTCCTGGGTGAGGGAGGGAGGGAGGGAAGGAGCGATGCATAGACAGATGGGATCATTGATGTAAACATTGTAGTTATAAACTGGCATAGACAGACATAGAAGAGAAGAGACATAGAAGAGACACTGTAAGCACTGTAGACAGACACTACAGTAAATATGCTCATTCTGTCTCTTTCTGTCTCTTTCTCTCTATATATATTTTTCTTTCTATCTCAGAGATCAAGATTGACTATGTGCCACGACAAGGTAAGTGTAACTTAATCAATTATAGTGTATAGTATAGTAATTACAATGATAAAGATACTGATTATAATTATAAAGTCTCCCTCCCTCTCTCTCTCTCTCTCTCTCTCTTGCTCTCTCTCTCTCTCTTTCAGATCCTCCCAAGATTCACCTGGACACCACTGGTAACATTGTATCTCAGAACACCATCATCGTCGTCGCTGGAAACAAACTCCGCCTCGACGTGGAGATCACAGGAGAGCCCGCCCCCACGGTCTGCTGGATGAAGGGAGACAAGGTGATAGACAGAGAGAGGGAGAGAGAGGGCTAGACAGACTGACTGACTAACTGACTGGACAATACCCATTCACATTACTATTTCTCCCTCTCTGTCCCCTACCTCTCTCCACCACCTCCCCCCGCCGTGTGTCAGGTGATCGCCGAGGTGGAAGGCAGGGTGCGGGTTGAGAGCCGGAAGGACCTCAGCTGCTTTGTGATAGAGGGGGCAGAGCGGGAAGACGAGGGGAAGTACACCATCACTGTGACCAACCCTGCCGGTGAGGACAAGGCTGTGCTCTTCATCAAGATCGTGGGTGAGTCCCTGTGTCTGTCTGTGTCTTTGTGTGTAAGTCTGTGTGTTTCTATTAATGATAATTATGATTGTTGATTGTTTTTTCAAATTCTATACTATATGTTGTACTTGACATTAAGTCAGTTCAGTTAGTGTATCAGTTAGTCTCTGTGTGTGTCTCTGTATCTGTTTGTCAGTCAGTGTTAATGTACTGTAGTGTCAAGTCAGTCAGTGTTAATGTACTGTAGTGTCCAGTCAGTCAGTCAGTGTTAATGTACTGCACTGTACATTTGTACAAAAATATATGAGTATATGAAGTAATAAATGATTTAATAGAAAAATAATATCAATCTCTCTCTCTCTCAGACGTTCCTGACCCCCCTGAGGCAGTAAAGTGCATTGCAGTGGGGGAGGACTGCGCCACTATCGTGTGGGAGCCCCCGAAATATGACGGGGGACAGCCTGTGAAAGGTGTCCCTCCCTTCTCTCTCTCTCGTCATCCTTCCATTTCTCTCTCCCTGCCCACTGCCCCCGCTATCTCTCTCCATCTCTCCCTCTCTCTGTCTCTATATCCCTTCTCCTGTATCACTCTCTCTCGCTCTCTCTGTCTTCCCCCTTCACCTCTCTTGGTCTTTGTTTGTATGTCTGTCCCACTCTCACTGTCTCCTGAGAGATTATTGTTAACGGTCTAATAACTAAAACAGAGACAGCAGTGGCCAGTCCATGGGATCAGAGGGAGAAACTGGGATGCTTTTCTCTCTTGTAAATCTAACTCATTTGTGATATAATTTTATTTTATTAAATCACGACAAAAGTGTTTTGTAAAACTTACCATCTCTCTTCCCCTCACCCCCCCCCCCTCTAGGCTACCTGATGGAAAGAAAGAAGAAAGGCAGCTCGCGGTGGACAAAGCTGAACTTTGACATTTTTGAGGGGCAGACCTATGAGGCCAAGAGGATGATCGAGGGTGTGCTGTACGAGATGAGGGTGTTCGCGGTCAATGGCATCGGGGTTGGCCAACCAAGTGCAAACTCAAAGCCATTCATGCCCATCGGTGAGAGCGGAGGGGAGAGGGTATGAGTGTGTGTGAGAGTGTTTGAGTGTATGTGTGCTTCCAATTTAAATATTTTCCCAACCCCCCCTTTCAGCCCCCACCAGCGAGCCCACTCACCTGACTGTGGAGGATGTGACTGACACCACCACTACGCTGAAGTGGCGCCCGCCCGATCGACTTGGGGCAGGGGGCATCGACGGATATGCCATTGAGTACTGCAAGGAGGGAGGTGAGAGAAGAAGAGAGAGACTGACACACTACACTGACTGACTGATACACGGACTAACTGTATTGATACCCCTTCCCCTCCCTCCCTCAGACACCAAGTGGGTGTTGGCCAATCAGGAGCTGGTCGATAGGAACAGCTATATGGTGAAGGGTCTGCCCACTGGGGAGAAGATTGACTTCCGGGTCGTGTGCGTCAACATGGCCGGTCGCTCGCTACCAGCCAAGCTGAGCCAGCCTGTCACCATCCGCGAGATTGTCCGTGAGTCAGGGGCCGTCCATCTGTCACATTTTGTGTCTGTGTGAGTGTTTCTGGGGTCTGTGTTGATCTTTGTGTGTCACGCTCCCATTTCCTCTCCCTCTCTCAGAGTATCCTAAGATCCGTCTGCCTCGACAGCTGAGGACAAAATACATCAAGAAAGTAGGGGAAAAAGTCAACCTGGTCATCCCCTTCCAGGTGAGATAGCCCTCATTAACCAATTTGCTCTACCTCAGTGGTTCCCAAACTGGTCATGGAGACTCCCCTGCCCTGCTGGTTTTTGCTCCAACCAAGCTCTTAATTACATAATTGAGCCTTATATTGCATTGTTAGTTCAATTAAGGATTAAATTAAGTAATTCTAGTTAAGTAAGCTCAGTTGCAACAAAAACCTGCAGGGCAGGGGGGTCACCAGTACCAGTTTGCTAATTACCTCTACCACCTTCATTAATTGCCCTCTATAATTGATCAGTCAGCCAGGCAGTGTATCAGTGTACCACAATACCCTCCTCTGTCTCATTTCTTCTGCTTCCCTCCCTCTCTGTCCCTCTCTCTCTCAGGGGAAGCCCCGCCCCATCGTCACCTGGCTGAAGGACGGGCAGCCACTGGACCCCAAGAAGGTGGGTGTGCGGACGAGTGATGTGGACAGCATCCTGTTCATCCGCTCGGCCGAGAAGGAGCACACGGGCAAATATACCCTGAGTGTCCAGATTGAGAACATGCAGGACACAGCCACCATTGACATCCGCATCGTGGGTGAGAGAGGGGGAAGGGGAGGAGGCAGAGGGAGGGGGGAGAAGGGGAGAGAGGACAAGATAGGGAGAGGGAGATAGGGAGAGATATAGAGAAAGACAAAGAAAATACCACAACACATGTAAAGAATGGACAGTGTTAATCCTATCTCTCTCATGTTCTCTCTCTCTCTCTCTCTCTCAGAGAAGCCCGGCCCCCCTCTCCTGGTGAAGATCACTGATGTCTGGGGTTTCAATGCGGCATTGGAATGGAAACCCCCGAAGAATGACGGCAACTGCGAAATAACAGGATACACCATCCAGAAGGCTGACAAGAAAACTATGGTACTGACTTTGTGTGTGTGTGTGTGTGTGTGTGTGTGTTTGTGAGTGTGTGTGCGAGTTTGAGTGCAAATGTACTAACTGTCTCTTTCTGCCCCCCCATACCAGGAGTGGTTCACAGTGTACGAGCACAACCGCCGCACTAATTGCACAGTGTCTGATCTCATCATGGGCAATGAGTACTACTTCCGGGTCTTCAGCGAGAACTACTGTGGGCTGAGCGAGGAGGCCGGAGTCACCAAGAAGACAGCTGTCATCCTCAAGACCGGTCAGTCCTGTGTCAGAGTAGCGGTCACTCATTCAGTGTGTCATGGTGTCAGTCAGTCAGTCAGTGTCTCAGTCAGTCAGTGTGTCATTCTGCCAGTGTGTCAGTCAGTGTGTCAGTGTTGTCTGTATATTTTACTAACTACCTTTCTCTCCGTCTCCCCCCTCTCCATCCTCTAAGGTCTGGACTTCAAGGTCCCCGAGTACAAGGAAAAGGATCAGTGCTGCTCCCCCAAGTTCACCCAGCCGCTGGTGGATCGGTCAGTTGTGGCCGGCTACACTGCAGCCCTCAGCTGCTCTGTGCGCGCCTTCCCCAAGGTGAGTGTGTGTATGTGTGTGACTGTGTGTGTCTGAATGAGTGTAGGTGTGTGTCTGTGTGTGTATGTATGAGTGTGTCTGTGTCAGTGTTCGTGAATGTGTTAGTATGTGAGTCTGCCTCCCCCTCTCTCTGTTTAACTGTTTTTAATATATTTCACTGTCCAATCAATGAGTAACTATTAACCTCTCTCTTCCTGAGTTTAACTACCTCCTCTCCTATCTCTCCCTCCCTCCCTCTCACCCTGCAGCCCAAGATCATCTGGATGAAGAATAAGATGCAGATTGGCGAGGACCCCAAGTTCCGCATGCAGAACAACCAGGGCGTGTTGACCCTGAACATTCGCAAGCCCAGCCCTTATGATGGGGGCAGCTACAGCTGCATGGCTGTCAACTCACTGGGGGAGGCTGTGGTGGAGTGCAAGCTGGAGGTCAGAGGTACGCAGAGAGAGTGGGAAAGGGAGACATGGAGGGGAAGGGGGAGGGGTAAATGTCAGTAAATGATGGGCAGTATAGTACATTACAGTATAGTACATTATAGTCAGTCAGCCAGTCAGTCATGTCTTATACTGTCTCATTATCTGTATTAACTTCCCTCCCTCTCTCTCTTTTCCTCAGTTCAACCTACTGAGAAGCTGTAAACACGTAAGAAGGAGTCTCTCTCTCTTTGTTGGTTTAATTGCTTGGCGATCGCTCTGTATTGCTTATTTATTTGTTTGTTTATTATTTTTATTTATTTAACTTCTGATTGGATACTTTACATAGCTGGGGGAGGTGTACAGTATCTCATTGGGTTTGTTTCTGTGGTTGTCTCTGCTCCCTGCCCTGTCCCTGCTTCCTCCCCTTTGTTGTTTGTTTCAATAAGGAGAGTTCAGTACAGTTCCACTGTAAGCAGTGTTGCCAAAACAGTTTACATCATAAGCAACATTGGTAAACACAGGGAAAAAGTAATGTGTATATATACGTAACAGGGAAAAACAGTAGGAATAATCACATCAGTCATACACAGCAAACAGGGGAGTGACGGATAATGATATAGGATGAATAGCAAAGGAGGAAGTAAGTAAAAATAAATAATACATGAATGATTAGAAAATATTAGTAATAGAAATGTCTCTCTCCCTCTCTCTCCCTCTGCCTCTCAGCCTCTCATATTCAAATTCAAACCATCTATCTATACCCTTCTCTGTCTCTCTCTTCCAACTCAATTCAAATTCTGTAAATCTTTATTGACATGACAGAATGTCTCCGCACAAGTGACAATCAGTCCCATTGCTCAAGAGTAGGGTGACAGGGAACACTGTCACTATACACTGAAGCCTTAACCATCTCTCTCTTTCTCTCCCTCCCTCCCTCTCACCATTCTAGCTCCCAGGATGCACTGTGGCTGCCCCACCCTCTCTTCTCTCCTCCTCCTGAGCAACTGAAAGGCTGAGAGAGAGGGGGGTATGGGAAAAGGAAAAATAAGAAAGGAAAGAGTACTTGAAAACATGACAAATTATAGAAATGTGTCAAACGTAGTGAAAAATCTAAAAAATGGAATCGGAATAAAATGAGCTTCAGTCTTCAATGCCAGTGTCTCTGTCTGTCTATCCCTGCCGCTGTCCAACTCTTCCTCCATCTCCCCTCATCCCTTGTTGTTAAATCAGGAAAAGCGTGACGCCTGCCAGAGGGCTCAGCTGTGCAGATAGGATGGGGCCTCACAGAGGAAGTACATCCCCCAAGGTACACTGGGACAAAGTGGCCTCACCATAGATACAGAATCACTAGATTGGACAAAGCCTATGCAAGCTCTATTGCCCAGGGATGGACGTACAGTGCCTATAACACAAACAGATAGAATCAGAGATACAAAAGAGATGTTTATTGTTGTTTAAACTCTTATTTATACAGTACAAAAGAAATTACGCACACCAATGCTATGAATGAGGTGCCAGTCAAGGACAACAAACTTAGGACAAGAGGAAAACTGCGCACAAACCCGGGAGTACAAACCCAAAAATAATGTATTAATTAAAAAACAATGTTTTGGCAATTGCGTGCCTTCATCAGAGTAAGAGTGATGGGACACAACACCTTATACATTTAGCCACAGCTGTAAAATAATCACCTAGGTGAAAATGTATGTATGTTCTACACCAATAGGATAATTGCAATGCATTCAAATTGTTTAAGCTTCACTAGGATAGTTATATTTAAATTACCAATGTAAGAATGCATCGACAGAAACAATTAGATAATTACAATATATTAACAATTTTTCAGCTCATTCATCTTAATTCCTAAAGAATTGTGTAGATTCCGATACAACTCAAAACTAGTATACAACTAATGTTCAAAAAGTCACAGGAAGGAAATCCATTAAACAAAAAAACTAAAAAAACTAAATTACATGGCTATGATCACCATAAAACCCAAATACAAGTAAAAAAAGGTATATAGCTCAGACAAAAACAATTTTAGTCACAAACTGATAAAAAAACAACAACCGACTGTCAATAATGAGTCTCATCATTTATTTATCATTTTTGTGACTAAAATATATATTTTTAAATTAATACATTATTTTTGGGTTTGTACTCCTGAGTGTGCGGTTTCCCTCTTCTACTAAATGCTTATTTATGACAGTAATATATAGTAACTACAAATTGTTTACAAACACATAATGGTTTTGTTTGTTGAATGAAAAACACGCTGTCATTGAAATCACTGTATTATTATCTAATTAAGTGTAGGTTAAATTGGATTTAAGTTATAGTAAATGGTTAAAAAAAATCTGATCCAATTTGCTCTGCCCACTAATTTAATTTAACCTCTACTTTATCTAATACTGTCTAAGTCTTATTACGAGTTAATGAGTATTATTGTAGATACTTTGATTATGTCTGAAGTTCACATCTTCTTACTAGTATACTGGAACTTATTAAAATACTATATTTAGGCCTGTATAACAAATGTACCTCACATACACAAATACATACAGAGTTTTAAAATAAAATAAATAACAACTGGTTATTCTAGTGCCTTGCGCCCTATGCCTGCCGGGATCGGCAAAGGCTTCCCCGTGACCCTCACCAGGATAAGCGGTTTTGAAAATGGATGGATGGATGGATGATTATTCTAGTAGTGGGCCTACTGTATATCTTGAACCGATTTTACATATAGTATTAATTATAAATAATTAAAGATTGTAAATATACCTTGTACTGTAGTTATGTTAGTAGTAAGGAGGTTGAACGTTCCTTAAAGCGTTTATCATAGAATGTAGACATGCTCTCAGTAAAAATGTTTTATTTTAAATAATCAGCCACATTATAATATTTGTATAAATTATAAAAAGTAAAAAATCAAAAAGTTATTAATACTGTTATACAGAAAGTCTTCTGAATTGTATTAATACAGATCGCAGGCTTTTCGTCTTGTATGTATATCAGTGATAACCGCCAAGAGTTCCTAGCTGCTGCGTTCCATTTGTACTCGGAAGTAGTGATGTGCAGTTCGCGAACATTTTGGTGACCGATGGGAATCGGATCGGTGTCTGCATTGAATCGGCTCTTTTGATTCACTGTGAGCAGCAGCGGCGCTCAGGAGCCGGAGACCCGCCTATCGAATTTCATTCAATTCATTCTTCTCAGTCTGGCGAATCCAAAATGGCTGCTCAGCGCATCAACAGTAAGTGAAACAGTAGTATTTTACAGATTTAGATTATTAATAGATTACATCGTATAACATTTTTTTTTATTGTTCCTGGTGTTATTTCCTAATTGCTTATGCCTCAAAAGTATAGTAAATGGCTATTATTCCCCACAAATTCTGCTTTTGTGACCAGGACAGTGATATTTTTAAATGTAATGTATAATGAAACACAAACAACTTCATATTTTTCATTGTTTTTTTGTTTGTTAATTTCCTACGTTTTTTAAATTGCATAGCACTGGGGGGAGGAAAAACCTAATTTAACTGAAAGGAAACCTCCGGGAGTCCATGGCTAGCAGTTGCCCTCTCCTCCAGGGTGTAGTGGTTTTAGTAAGTCCCAGGATACACCGATGAAGAAGCAACACGTTTATTACATAAATACAGGTTAACCCGGAGCTCTCCTCTCACATGAAGTGAAGAAAAGAACTAAGGATGTGAGTTAGAGAAGCCTTTTTGTGTCTTCAGAGACAATGGGTTACAGTCTTCTCTGTCAGAAGTGATTACATCTCATTAAGTTTACCACATACATAATAATTAACACAGACCTAAGTTTGTTACTGTTGTTTAAGTGTTTGATGAGTTGATTGGTGATGGTCAGCATTTGTAGGCAACAGATGTTTATCAAAGACATTGTTGCGAGTCCTTAACCAAATACCTGTGCCCTAAAACACACAATCTCTATACCGTTTGACTGTTTCAGCTGATTGAATATCCAGAAGACAGTGGTTGAATGAAATCATGAAAAGACAATGCTTGATTGAAGTAACCTCTCGGACAGAATAAATACAAACTAATGATTGCTTCATAGATAAACTGAAACAATGTATAATATAACAACATGAAACAATTAATAATATATACAGAATATAAAGGAAATAATAAAAGTAAATTTTCCTACTACAAGGGTTTGGTAATGATTTTAGTCTATGCTTTTTAATGGCCTACCTCAGAAGTAATATAAAAAATAACAATAATTAATGGAACAAGTTTTGTGAAACATTTTTAAAATGTATCTTTTAACTATGTACATAACAACTAAAAACATGAGAAGTAGATATATTTTTTAAATATTCTGAATATCGCCCGTTATTAATTCATTATGTCAAATTTCTCTCATTTTTAGTGGGCAGTTTAAAATGTGGTTACCTCCAAGTAATGCAGTTTTCGCAAACATGCACACATAAACTGGGGAAATTATCACATTGATGTACAAATTCCACAATTAACTCAATGTCTAGAATTTTACCATTTGTATGTAAATATTGCAGATTAAGGTATCTGCAGAGTATAAAATACTCTTTTAAGAATACTGGCATGTCTTTTTAGAGAATCCATAACATTTATTTTTATTTTTATTTTATCTCAGTAGGAATTAATATCCAGTGTGCTGATCTGATATTTACTGGAATAATAATTTGATCAAAATGCCACCAATTTTATCCTATTGGAGGTTTGGGTAATAACTCAGAATTAAAAAAATATATATTATTGATGCTTTGGCTTATAAAAGTGGAATGAATTATTAGTGTTTTGTTTTTGTTTTTCTGGGGGACTTTACTTTTTGTCAAAGTTTCAGGTAAGCATCAGTTATTTTGTCATTTAGCCAATTGTCCTTAATAATTAAATGAATGTCATCTGAAGTCAAATCGAAAGGAAGTGTTTGAAGTTCAAAAGGCAAAACATTTGTTTTAATGTTAGAGTGAAATGTGGCACAATTGATATTACAGCTGTGGTGTTGCTGAGTTATGCAATATTCCTGTACATTTTTAGAAAAGGTCATGTCATATGCTATCGCAAACCCAGAACATTTAGAAGACATTTTCTGAATCATTTCTAAACTATAGAAAACATGAGGGGCATCATTACAATACCACTCCTGTTTTTTGTTCTTCTTGAACAGTAGGAAATAGGGATATGTGTTTAATTTTAATAAAATTGCTGAAATGCTTAAATGTATTCCTTTTAGAAACAGAGGAAAGAATTACGAGTTCATCCATACATAGAGATACACCACTATCTGTCATTATAATTGATTTTGGAAGATGTGTCACTTTTGTGTTTTTAATAAAATAATCTAAGTCTGAATTTCCACACTGCAAGCATTTTATCTGGGGGGGCATTTCATAGTTTGATTAAATATATTCTTCAAATCCATTTGGATTAATGTTCGGAGAGACTACAACTTTTATTGTTGCTTGTTTTGCATGCGCTACAGGTTCATGTTCACGTCTTACATGCAATATGTGTGTGAAGCAAATCTTCGGAAAGACATGTTTCGGAGAAATGGCTATCCATGTAATTACATACCATTTCTACCACATTCTCACTGTCTAAGTGATTACTAAAAGAGGGCTTAATAAGGGGGTTGTTTTGGGTGTTTCTCAATCATTGCAGACAATGTTTTAATGAGTTATTTGGATTCACTGTCGTTGCATGTTCTAATTGGTGTAATATTTCTTTAATTGCTGTAGTACAGTTAAGAATATTTGAAATGAAAGTAAATATGGGTTATTTTGTATTTACCTCTGTAGTTGCTGCAGTCTCAACTAAAATAACATTGATATCTTTGTAAATTCGTGCCCTCTTCAACTCCATAGATCAGGGGTGGGCAATATTTTTCACTGGGGGTCCACATTGAAAATGTCAGAGCATCGCAGGCCACATTAGCTTTTTAAACCAACATGCTTAAAAAAAACACACAAAATAGATAAATCTGTTAACTTGCTGTGGCGGGGTAGCCAGTAAGGGAGGCTTGGAGACAGACCACAGGCAAACAAAACAGGCTTTATTAAATAAAGAAAATGAACAGGCAAGATGGCCAAACAAAAGATACACAAAACTCAAACAATAATACACGGGCTGGTCAAAGGACTTCACCGTGCCACAAAAGGAGCAAAACCGAAAGCCCCAACAAAACAGCAAACTGGGCAGGTTTCCTCCCATACCCAACTCTCCAACACCAACTCCCCTAATGGGCGGCCGAGGCCTCCTTATATAGCAGGTGGCTGGGGTTGATTGACCTTAATTGATCAATCACCCCAGTCACCTGCAGTCCATGAGCAGGCAGGGAGGGACAATTAACCCTGTCCCTGCCACACTTGCATATTATATTTATGCATATTTATTTTCCATGCAACACCATTTTCATAATCTAACTTAACTATTTACTTAACTATTTTTTTGTATTATACTTTGTTAACAACTGTTATTATGGCAGATGAAGGCCTAAGAAATCCCTTTTCAAGGTTATTACTCAACGGAAATGTTGCATCACATATTTGCCTTTATTGGCAATTTTGTGTGCAAGCACATAACTTGTTCTTGTAATTCCATCATTTGTGGAATACAGTCTGGTGAAGAAAACCTGCTCTTTTTGCAGACTTGCAAACAGATCCTGTGAGTGAGTACTCTTTAAAAACTGTGACGTTAGCTTTACATATTAAGCAAGTTACTATACCTGCAACATCTGCAAAAAAATATTTTTCTGTCCATTCTTTTTTAAATACCCTGCATTCCTTATCAACTTTTCTTTTCTTAGACAGGCTCATTTTCAGATATCGCTAGCCGTCAATTGCGTATTGTAAGAATGAATGATGATTAATGCACGTGGATTGTCGTGCTGGTCCATAGCAACGTATCTGTGATGTCCTCTAGGACCAAAGGAAAGGATCCAAGTGCAGGCTTTTAGAGTTGAAGCAGATAATCCAATAAGGGCAAAACGAGAGAGCATAAACAGGGACAGTCCAGGTCAAACAATCAAGTGAACAGGCTTGTAGGGAGATCCGAAAGGGGTAAACGAGAGAAGGAAGCAAGAGGTCAAAAATACACAGGAAGGCACTCAAGAAACAAGGCTTAGAAATGATCCAGGAGAGAATGCAAGACTTCGCGATGAATCTAGGAAACAGAGGGGTTTAAGTACTGTGAAGGAGAGAGGGATTGAACAAGGTGAATGAAGGATTGACCAATGATAAGAGAGGAGGAAAGAACAGGTGCACCTGGTAGGGAAGAATGTGGAAAGACTGGTTTGACTGGATAAAGGAAAGGAGAAGCACTAAACTAGTATTCGGGAGAGGGAGACCTCTGGTGGTGAACTAAGGTAGAAACAGGGGAGACCGTGACAGTACCCCCCTCCCCAGAATCGGCCTCGGCCGGACCAGGGCGGTGAAGACGGCGGCGAGGACGGCCACGAGGCCGAGGAGCAGGAGCAGTGGGATGAGCCCTGTGAAAGTCCGCAATGAGAGACGGATCCAGGATATCTGAGGCAAAAACCCAAGAGCGTTCTTCAGGACCATACCCCTCCCTGTCGACCAAGTACTGCAGGTGTCCTCTGTGGCGACGAGACCGTAACAGGGTCCCGACTGCATATGCCGGACCATGGTCGAGATTCAAGGGAGGAGGAGGCGAAATAGAAGAAGTAACGAAATCAATAGAAATGTGTGACCAGGGGCGCCGTGGAGGTTCCAAGAGACCAGAGAGGGGATGTCATGAAGACTTAGACTGGGCACAGATGGAGCAAGCGTTGACAAACTGGGTAGCATCTTGTACCAGAGTGGGCCACCAGAATTTCTGTCTTATCAAGGTAATGGTACGATGAATCCCTGGATGTCCAGAAGTAGGGTTAGAATTAATGCATTGAAGGAGTGTGTGAGGCTTGGATGATCTTATTAGAAGGACATGTGGAAGGGGCAGGATTAGAGGAAAGTTCCCTTTGAAATTGATCCAAGAAATTCCATTTGATAGGAGTGACAATACAGGTAGAAGGTAGAATGGGATCATCAGACAGAGGTTCATGAACAGAGTCAAACTGACGGGAGAGAGCATCTGCTTTGATGTTCTTGGATCCTGGGCGATAAGTCAGGGTGAATTGAAACCGAGTGAAAAACAAAGCCCAGTGCACTTGACAGGGGTTAAGGCGTTTTGCTGCTTGAATATATTCCAAGTTTCGATGATCTGTGAGTACCAGAAAAGGGTGTTTTGATCCCTCCAGCCAATGCCTCCACTCCTCAAAGGCCAATTTCACTGCCAAGAGTTCCCGGTTACCGATGTCATAATTCCTCTCTGCAGGTGATAATTTCCTAGAAAAGAATGCACAGGGATGAAGCTTAGGTGGTTGACCGTGTCGTTGAGAAAGCACTGCCCCAACGCCATTTTCAGAAGCATCTACTTCCACAACGAAAGGGAGATTAGGGTCTGGGTGCTTGAGGACTGGAGCAGTGGTGAACAGGGACTTGAGTTTGTCGAAGGCGACTTCAGCAGAATCCGTCCATAATAAACGAAGAGCAGAGCCCTTTAATAGAGAGGTTAAAGGAGAGGTGACTGACCTGAAGTTTCAGATGAAGCGACGGTAAAAACCCAGAAAACGTTGCAACTCTTTAGTAGTTTGAGGTTGAGGCCACTCAGTAACTGCTTTCACCTTCTCAGGATCCATATGAACTCCACTGGCATCAATGATGTATCCAAGAAAAGCCACGCGCTGTTGGTGAAATTCACATTTCTCTGCCTTGACGTAGAGTCCATTTTGTAGTAGACATTGAAGCACCTGACGAACCTGGGAGATGTGTTCAGAGAGAGTAGAGGAGTAGACCAGAATATCATCAATGTAAGCTATCACAAAGAGGTGAAGATAAGGTCGTAATACCTCATTTACGAAAGCTTGAAAGACTGAAGGTGCGTTGACCAGACCAAAAGGCATGACTAAATATTCATAGTGTCCCGAGTTAGTAATAAATGCCGTCTTCCACTCATCTCCTTTTCGTATCTGGATTAGATTGTATGCACTACGTAGATCAAGTTTTGTAAAGTACCGAGCTCCTCTTACCTGTTCCAGGGCAGCCGGAACTAAAGGTAAAGGATATCTATACTTGACCATAAGTTAATTAAGACCACTATAGTCAATACAGGGTCTTAAACCACTGTCTTTCTTTGCCACGAAGAAGAAGCTTGCCGCAGCAGGTGAAGTGGATGGCCGAATTATGCCTTGTGCCTCCTTGATGTATTCCTCCATGGCCTGTGACTCTGGAAGAGAGAGAGGAAAGATTCTGCCCCGAGGTGGAGTAGAGCCAGGGAGAAGATCAATTGCGCAATCCCAAGGACGATGTGGAGGCAGAGAGGAGGCTCGGGATTTGCTAAACACAGCAGCCAGATCCTTGTATTCTGATGGAAACTCTGGCGGTGTGGATAGAAACGGACTCTCGATGTGGGTGGCTCTGCAAGGTGAAGAAAAACAATTAGAAAGGCAATGTTCTCCCCAAGAAATAATAGTCCCCTTGATCCAAGAAATGATGGGATTATGATGTACAAGCCAGGGATGTCCAAGTATTATGCCAGCTCCAGTGGAATCAATCACTAAAAAAGGCAGTTTTTCAGAATGTCGTTTTCCGATGGACATGGTGATTGGCTTGGTTTTCAGTGAAACTGGACTGGAACAGATGGGTTGGTTGTTGATAGCTCTGACATTAAGTGGTGGCAAGAACGGTGAGAGAGGAAGGTTCAAACGCTCCGCGGTTCTTCTATGAAGTTCCCCGCGGACCCCGAATCTATTAAAGCAGACAAAAAGACGTGTTGGGTGTGGAGCTGGATGCGTACTGAGAGCATACACTGAGCAGGTGTATGCTCAGGGGACAAGTACTCACCGATTTCTGTGGAGTGGTCGAAGAAGATCCAGGAAGATTAGGACAGGCATCTCAGAAATGACCGGATTGACCACAATACAGACAGAGGCGCTGTTGTATCCTCCTCTGTCTTTCCTCAGCAGGTAGTCGAGTCCTTCCTATCTGCATGGCTTCTGGTTCTGTATCGGGGCTTGGCTTGAAAGAAGATCTGGTGGATAACCGGGATGTAGCAGACAATGACTGTTTGCTTCGGGATCTCATAAGGTTGTCGAGTCTAATGGCAAGTTGAATTAACTGTTCCAGATCAAGTGTGTCTCCCTTGCAAGCTAATTCTGCTTGTAAATCATCACATAAGCCACGACAAAAAAGAGCGATTAAAGAAGGCTCACCCCATCCACTTATCTCGGCCAAGGTCCGGAACTCCAGAGCATATTCAGCGGCAGAAGAGGTACCCTGACGGAGAGAGAACAGTTGTTCACCAGCGTCCTTTCCAGCTGTCGGATGATGGAAAACCTGCTTGAAATGTTTAAGGAAAGCTGAGAGAGATCTTGTTACTTCACCCTTACAAGCCCATACAGCTGATGCCCACCGAAGTGCCTTTCCGGTAAGTAATGTAATAAAGGCGATTTTAGCATCATCAGAAGGGAAGGAAGTTGGTAAATGGGTGAAATAAAGGGAGCACTGTAATATAAAACCCTCGCAGCGGTCTGGTGAGCCGTCATATTTGTCTGGGATGGCCAAATGTACAGGTCTATCTGGAACTGGAGAAGCTGACGAGCCTGGGGTTGCTTCATGCGTTGTCTGTCTTGTGGGCTCGAGAGATAAAGCAGGTAATCTCCTCATTAGCTGTTCCAAAGTGGAGTTGATCTGACGTAGCATCGCGTCGTGTTCTCCCAATAATGCCCCCTGAGCCGTCAAAGCTGCCGCAACGTCAGGTAAAGCCGCTGGATCCATGTTAATGGCGAAGTCTTCTGTGACGTCCTCTAGGACCAAAGGAAAGGATCCAAGTGCAGGCTTTTAGAGTTGAAGCAGATAATCCAATAAGGGCAAAACGAGAGAGCATAAACAGGGACAGTCCAGGTCAAACAATCAAGTGAACAGGCTTGTAGGGAGATCCGAAAGGGGTAAACGAGAGAAGGAAGCAAGAGGTCAAAAATACACAGGAAGGCACTCAAGAAACAAGGCTTAGAAATGATCCAGGAGAGAATGCAAGACTTTGCGATGAGTCTAGGAAACAGAGGGGTTTAAGTACTGTGAAGGAGAGAGGGATTGAACAAGGTGAATGAAGGATTGACCAATGATAGGAGAGGAGGAAAGAACAGGTGCACCTGGTAGGGAAGAATGTGGAAAGACTGGTTTGACTGGATAAAGGAAAGGAGAAGCACTAAACTAGTATTCGGGAGAGGGAGACCTCTGGTGGTGAACTAAGGTAGAAACAGGGGAGACCGTGACAGTATCATAGCAATGCAGAAAGCTTGTTTCAACTTTTGAACAGACAGTATGATACTACTGTACTTTTTACTGGGAGTGCCACGGGTCTTTGAAGTTGCAGCTGGAGTAACGCTGCTTAAATCCCATCTCTCCAAAAAGAAAAAAAAAAAATCTTCTTGATTACAGTCTGGAGATTCAGGTGTAATGGAAACATAGTTAGCTTTTATTTTGCTGTTCTCATTATTAAAGAGAAGCGCCCAATAATGACCACCTCAATATATGGAGGTACCTCAGTGACAGATTATTGATTTGAGATATTCAATTTCAGCACAGTCTTCCAATTAAAATGTTGTATTGGGGGAAGCTGAAACTCTAGTTCGCAATACACCTGTATATACACCAGGAATGATTGAAATACTTCTTTTCTAAATAGCGACCCACCGCAGAGAGAACACATATGTGAAGATTGTTCATACTTATTTCCCTCATTAACATGCAAATCAATTTATAACTTTTTTGAAATGCGTTTTTCTGGATTTTTTTGTTGTTATTCTGTCTCTCACTGTTAAAATACACCTACCATTAAAATTATAGACTGATCATTTCTTTGTCAGTGGGCAAACGTACAAAATCAGCAGGGGATCAAATACTTTTTTCGCTCACTGTATATGAATATGAATGTTATGTATGTGCTGCTGTTCCCCATTCTGCAGACTCCCCATGGCACTTAATTCCTAAGCCAGTGCAGGGGACCTTGCTTATATGTGCCTTGCTAGCGCTCCAGCAGCAACCTGGGGGCTTGAAATCCAACTTGGCCAGTCAGTGTTCAACAGTAACAGAAGCGGCTCTTAATGATAGCAGCAATGTTCGGGAACGAAACCAGTTTCCTGACTTATTGTCTTCTGGAGCATTTAGAATTCACAACCACGTTAAGGAGTGTGGTCCCTGGTGTCACTCGCAGACACGCCCAATGATTGTTTCTGCTCTGACTCCTTACTTGCCCCGGAACTGGAATGGTTGTTGTGTTCTGGTGACTTTAAATGCATCTATGACTATTATAACCCAGTCTCGTCACTCCCCTCGAGCAGCCCAGACCCATCCTGTCCATAGGACAAAAAGGGAGCAGAAACCCCAAGAGGTTCCTATTGAATTTCACCGGTCCATGGAGGTATAAAATTTGGGGCAGGCTTTCTCCCCTGGTATGGTGTAGTTAAGGCCTTGAACCTAATTGATGAAGTTGCTTTTGAATTTGAAACATTGATAAATACAAGTATCAAAGGTTTTACAGCTCTCGGACCCACAAGTAAGGCTAATAGGTTAGTCACCCTCCAGAACTGAGCAGCTTTAGATTATCTAAAGAGGGTGGTGTTTGCACCCTTATTGTTGAAAATTGATTTATTTTTATATCAGACACCACCTCCAACGTAACTCGTGCCATTAGCCACCTCCATGATTTACAAACTAGAATAAATAAACAATATGTATCTGATGACTGGGCCGGAGGGGACCCGTTTGAATGGCTAACATCTCTCTTTGGTGCACAAGATGCTTGGATTTTGCATTGTCTTTTTATGGCTTGGTTATTATTTGTGTTATTATACTGTCTGTGCATTGTTTAAAGCTCTTATGTACTACAGCAACTCCTGCCATTTTTATGCATGCTCCCATTAACTGAAGATGTGTTTTTAAAGGAACTTATATATGCTGCTGATAGTGCTAATCTGTAATAGATTTTTCTTCCCAACCTATTTCCCAATGTTGATGGTTGCAGGGATCCAGGGCTCGACAGTAGCCGTGTACACACTGGGTAACATGGGAAATAGGGAATAGTTGTCACGTTGTGACAAAAGGAGGGAATGTGGGGGAAAAATACAGAAATCCTATTCTGCCTTTGTCCTTGGTGTGCTGTTACTCCTCACTTGGTTATCAGCAGCTCACATTCCTTTCTTGCAACGTATTAATTGCAAAGTACCTTCTAATGCAATTGGCAATGTAGAGTTTAATGATTATTATTCATGAGTAATAATCATAATATTGATAAGATGGGAAGGCGTAGTTTAGAATGCCAATGAAATCACTGCTAGTTATTAGAAATGACCATTCAGACACTGTTTGTAAAATGTTAAGGCCCCTTGGGCGTATGTCCCAGAGGGGGTATAAAAGCTTTGTTCTGTCTCAAAACTTTTGGGGAACAGTGTCATGCAAGCCTAAAATCCTTTGAGTTCTGTGTTGCGCTGTTCCTCCTGTGCATGTAATATATTCTGAATAGAACTCCCGATTCCAAATCTTTCTTCCACCACAGAGGGAAAAGACCTGATCACTTCAACTTTAACGGGATCTGGTTACACCCCTTGTGCTGACACAATGTGGCCTACTTGCTGCACCTTGAATTGTATTTTCTCACTGTTGAACTTAATTCCTTTTTCATGAGCTCTATTGAGAACTTGTAGTAGGATTTTGTCATGCTCACTCTGTGATTCTGCAGCGATTATCATGTCATCTGCGATTATGTGTATACCACTGATGTCACCAAAAACCTCGTAATTTTTTAGCTGAAATACCTCACTAGCAGATTTAATGCCAGAAGGCATTCTACAGAATTGGTACCGTCCCCATGGTGTAATGAAAGTGCACAAATCTGATGACTGCCGGTCTAACTGCACCTGCCAGTAGCCATCTTTTTAATCCAGGATGTTGAAAATGCGCTTGCCTGACAATTTACTCAGAACCTATTGTGGGTATGGAAAATTGCTGCCTTTGTATGGCTTTGTTCAGTGCTCTGGGGTCTAGACAAATATGTAATTTGCCACTAGATTTTTTTTCTGTAACAACAAGATTGTTGACCCATGGCATGGGCTTGGTTACCTTGAAAATAACCCCACGTGCTTCTAGGTTTATCAAAGCGTCCCTGAGACTGTCCAACACAGATAGGGGTACTTTTCTACAGCCATTTACAACAGGAGATATATTAGGGTCCACATAAATATGGTGAGTGCCTTGGAACTGTCCTAGATCATCAAAAATGTCTGAGTATTCTTTAAGTATCTGCTCTCTAGTTATGCCAGACTGATTACTGATGCTGAATACTCTGCGTACCAGGTCTAGAGTTGTGCATGCATCTCTAGCGAGGATGGGTGTATTTGACACACTGGTGACAAAAATAGCAAGGTGTGTACAATGTTGTCCTGTGTTCTGACATCGAGATTTACCGTGCCGTGGGGTTTTATCTGCAGGCCACCATATGCGGTTAACATTGTGGTTGTATGTTCTAATGGTTTGTTTGCAAATCATGCATCGCTAAAGGGAGAACTTTGGCATCGGCACCCATATCCATTTTGAAAACAATGTCTTTATTTTGGACTGTGAGTGTGATTTTCCATTGATCTTGTTCACGTTTGTGTTTGCAACCGTTTTTGAAGCTGGCCAGCATTCCAATAAAAACCTCATTGATCTGTCATGTATTATTTCTACCAGCAGAAGTCGCCCTGAACACATTTGCAAAGTGATTTCTTTTGTTGCACATTCTAAAAGTTAAACCGTATGCGGGACACTCTCTGGGCTTGTGTGTTTGGCCGCAATTGCCACAGGTTTTCTGGGATAATTGTCGTGAAATGTATTCTACAGCTGGGGGATCTACACTATCTGCTGTGTGTGCGGCAGCTGTGAGTGCCATTACGGCCTGAGGAACAGTCTGACTCTCCAGCATTATTTTTGATTGTGTCTGTGAAATCTCTTTTGCCCTGCATATACAGGGAAAGTATTCACAGTGCTTCACTTTTTCCACATTTTGTTATGTTACAGCCTTATTCCAAAATGGATTAAATTAATTATTTTCCTCAAAATTCTACAAACAATACCCCATTATGACAATGTGAAAGAAGTTTGAAATCTTTGCAAATTAATTAAAAATAAAAAACAAAAAAAGCACATGTACATAAGTATTCACAGCCTTTGCCATGACACTCAAAATTGAGCTCAGGTGCATCCTGTTTCCACTGCTCATCCTTGAGACTTGATTGGAGTCCACCTGTGGTAAATTCAGGTGATTGGACATGATTTGGACAGGCACACACCTGTCTATATAAGGTCCCACAGTTAACAGTGCATGTCAGAGCACAAACCAAGCCATGAAGACCAAGGAATTGTCTGTAGACCTCCGAGACAGGATTGTATTGAGGCACAGATCTGGGGAAGGGTACAGAAAAATGTCCGCAGCATTGAAGGTCCCAATGAGCATAGTGGCCTCCATCATCCCTAAATGGAAGAAGTTTGGAACCACCAGGACTCTTCCTAGAGCTGGCCACCCGGCCAAACTGAGCGATCGGGGGGGAAGGGCCTTAGTCAGGGAGGTGACCAAGAACCCGATGGTCACTCTGACAGAGCTCCAGCGTGTCTCTGTGGAGAGAGGAGAACCTTCCAGAAGAACAACCATCTCTGCAGCACTCCACCAATCAGGCCTGTATGGTAGAGTGGCCAGACGGAAGCCACTCAGTAAAAGGCACATGACAGCCCACCTGGAGTTTGCCAAAAGGTACCTGAAGAACTCTCAGAGCATGAGAAACAAAATTCTCTGGTCTGATGAAACAAAGATTGAACTCTTTGGCCTGAATGGCAAGCATCATGTCTGGAGGAAACCAGGCACCGCTCATCACCTGGCCAATACCAACCCTACAGTGAAGCATGGTGGTGGCAGCATCATGCTCTGGGGATGTTTTTCAGTGGCAGGAACTGGGAGACTAGTCAGGATCGAGGGAAAGATGAATGCAGCAATGTACAGAGACATCCTTGATGAAAACCTGCTCCAGAGCGCTCTGGACCTCAGACTGGGGCGAAGGTTCATCTTCCAACAAGACAACGACCCTAAGCACACAGCCAAGATAACAAAGGAGTGGCTACAGGGCAAAGAAGAATGGGAGAAACTGCCCAAAAATAGGTGTGCCAAGCTTGTAGCATCATACTCAAAAAGACATGAGGCTGTAATTGGTACCAAAGGTGCTTCAACAAAGTATTGAACAAAGGCTGTGAATATTTATGTACAGTACATGTGCTTTTTTTGTTTTTTATTTTTAATACATTTGCAAAGATTTCAAACAAACCTCTTTCATGTTGTCATTATGGGGTATTGTTTTTAGAATTCTGAGGAAAATAATTAATTTAATCCATTTTGGAATAAGGCTGTAACATAACAAAATGTGGAAAAAGTGAAGTGCTGTGAATACTTTCCGGATGCACTGTATCGTTTTCGATAAGGTTAAATCGGGAAGGGCTAGCAGTTTCTCTTTGAGATGGGAATCTATTTTGTCTCTCATCATCATGTCTGCACCGTCGCCAAAACCACAGTTTTTAACTTTTACCCTTAGTTCAGCCACAAATTTGTCTATAGTATGTGATTCTGACCACCCGTGCGCCAAAAATGTTTGTCTTTCGAAAATTTTATTGCATTTCAGCTCATTGCATTATGCTCTTAAAGCACCTAGCACCTCACCAGCCATCTGTTTAGTCGGGTCTGCAAAGACAATATGAAGCCCGTTGTAGATGTCGAGACCGTCTTGCCCAAGCATGTGTAAAATGCTGGCAACTTGGATTTCATCAGATTTTTTGTTTAGACCTGAGGCAATGGAATATATTTTGAATCGTTGTTGCCATCTTTTCCAATTTTCATTAAGATTTCCCTTAATTTCCAGGGGAGGGGGAGGCACTAGTTGTTCCATTATAGATTAAGAATACGAAGCTAGATACAGCTGAGGCACTATTCTGATTCAAACAAATATCAGATAACACATCAAGGTACTCACATACAGGGAATATGCTTAATTCTAGTCCATACTGAGCACACTGTCCGTATAGAGATCCACGTCGCCGGGGTCTCCCCTGCGCTGTGCTGCTGCGTGATGTGGTCTGGATCAGCTCCGCAGTACCTTGTCTTCAGTAGAGTCTTCAGACGATGTGGGGTGCGTAGCCCAAGCAAATTGAGTGCGCAGTCAGCAGACGTGGACCGGGCCCTGGTGTGTCCTGCTCGTGCTGCGGATCCTCTTGATGTGGTTCTCCAGTGGCACCGCCATCTGAATCCAGCCTGCTGCGAGTGGGCTACAGTGGTGTGCCGTGAGTATATAAGCCTCGGAGAAATGCCGCTGACTATGTATATATACACACTTTTTTTTTTTTTTTAATCCTGTATGATATTACTGAGGATACATGGCCTGCTTTACTTCTGACACTATGTCATGTCCTTGGCCACAAGGTCAAGAAAGTTGTTCAGGTCTCTCGCTAGGCTTTCCATTACCCCTTCATAGGGCCTGTGGAGCTGGAGCACTGTTTCCGAGAACACAGGATTCAAAGACCAGCGAGAACATATGTAAATCTTGATTGCTTTTATTAAAGTATTGTTTCTCAGGCATGTACACAGACTTGTCAGCTAACACCAAGGGGATGATGAAGAAGAGGGCGTTGTGCATCAAACATGCATTTTTATAAGCCTTGTAATAGGTCACGTGTTCAACATGTGATGCTGCTCATTAACATAAAAGGCAACGTTATGTGACAAGGACGATGGAAGTGTAAATGAGGAACGAGAGGAAGATGATGGAAATGGACAAGAGGACAGAGAGGAAGATAATGGAAGTGGACTTGAGGAATGCAAGGAAAATGATGGAAGTGGGAATGAGGAAGGAGAGGAAGAAGGGGGAAATGAGCAAGAGGACAGAGAGGTAGATGATGAAATTGAACAAGTAGACCTTGATGAAGATGGTGGAAGTGAACAAGAGGACAGAGAGGAAGAAGATGGAAGTGGACAAGAACAGAGAGTAGGAAAAGAGAGGAGCCAAGGAAATGAAGATTCAAACCAAAGGTACTATGTAATTATAGATTAACTATATGCATGTGTTAATTTATGTTGACTGTGTAAGCCATCTGTCTTAAATGAACAACACTGTTAGTGATATTTCTGCTTGTGTTTTATATTGTTGTGTAGCTGTTAATGTGATCAGCCTTAGCTTTTATTACAGAAACAACATGATGATGATCCTGTATACCCTGGTGCTCCCCTCACAACGGGACAGTCTGCTTTTACTCATGTCATATGTACTGAGTAGCTACAGGAGTAGCTCTTCAGGATCTTCTTACTATGTTCAATGAACATTTCCCTGGCTTGGTGCCAGCAACCTCATATCTTTTTCATAAAGCATATGGACAATTTGGCCAGTACGTGCCACATTTTTATTGTATCAACTGTGAAAGCTACATGGGAGCTACTGAGACAGCACCACAAAACTATTCTACTTGTAAAGCTGAATTTGACATAGAAATAACCTAAGGTCTGGATCTTACTTTCTTGTACTTAGTCTATCAGCTTTAATACTTTCTGAAAGCAATGTATGTCCAAGTAATTAAGTGCATTCCAAGCATGAAGAATTTAAGTAAACTTAAAAATTACTCTAAAATTTAACTTAAAATATACTACAACTTCAGGATATTTAATAATGTATTTTGAAAGTATACTTTAAATGCATTGTTACAATGATCATTTTCAGCACACAGTTAAAAATATACCTAAAATATATTTTTAAGTAAAGTGCAAAAAAATACACTTTTAAAAAATAAACCAAATTTTCACTTAAAGTATATTTTTCTAAAATATATTTGTAGAAAATATGCTAAAGTACAATTATTTTAAATTGTGTTAAAAGTTGTATTGTGAAAATAGGTAAAAGCATGATGCTAATACACTTTTAATATATGTAAAGAAAGAACATTTTTTGTTAGTATATTTGCAATGTACTATTGAAAAAAGGAAATATATTTCAAATACAATAAAGTATACTTTTTTTCACTAGGGTGAAGCAGCGTTTGCGGCAACCAGATCCATCACAATGCAGTAGCGCAGTCTTCCAAGTTTATTGAAATATTTCAATAAATGGCACAGAGCAAGCCAGTGATGGCACAGGTTTTGATTGTAACTGAGTTTTAGTTGATAGTATTGTTCATTGTTTATTATTATTATTATTATTATTATTATTATTATTATTATTATAGCACAGTGTATTTTCATTTGCGTTAATTTCATATTATTTGTATGTGTTTTGTATATTTGCATTTTAGAGTATTGTTTGTTTTTATTTAAAAAAATCATTATAAAGTATAATATTGTAAACTAAAAAGTTATGTATATCACATTTGCATTGTTTTATTTGTTCTAAAAAAGTGTTTTTCTCTCTTGAACATGGACATGTACACGGGAGCATAAAGTGTTAATGAAAAACACATTTTGCTTCTTTTTTTTCCATCGGCCGTTTTAGCTTTTTTTTTTTTTTCATCCATCATATATTTAAATTTAAATCAGATGTTAAAGCATTATCATTATTTTCAAAATCTGGTAGCTGGGAAGGGTTTAAATTTTTTCATCTGGAGTTGAAGTGGTTAAGAGGACAATCAAGGTGTATGTTTTAATTTTAAAGTATGTTAACAATATATTTAGAGGTTTTGAAAATTTAATTTATGTATTTCAGTATATACAAGTGGCCATAATTCAAATTTTTATTTTAAAAAAATATCTTAATATATTTCACAATATACAAAAACTGCAATTTACATATTTTAAAGTATATTATAAGATACTGTAATATATATTTAGAGAAAAGACAATTTATTGTAATATATATTAAACTATATTTTGATGTTTTGATTGCTTAATTCCGTGTTTGTATTTTCACATCCCTGTTTATATTGTGATGTTATTGTATTACTCTGTTGTATTGTAGAGGATGCTGGTCATGCCACTAAACTAAATTTTAAATTGAATTTGATATGTTTTGTAAAATATCTCAATATACAAACACAGCAATCATTTATATATTTTAAAATATATTGTAGTATATTATATGCTATTATACACTCACCTAAAGGATTATTAGGAACACCTGTTAAATTTCTCATGAATGCAATTATCTAACCAACCAATCACATGGCAGTTGCTTCAATGCAATTAGGGGTGTGGTCCTGGTCAAGACAATCTCCTGAACTCCAAACTGAATGTCTGAATGTGAAAGAAAGGTGATTTAAGCAATTTTGAGCGTGGCATGGTTGTTGGTGCCAGACGGGCCGGTCTGAGTATTTCACAATCTGCTCAGTTACTGGGATTTTCACGCACAACCATTTCTAGGGTTTACAAAGACTGGTGTGAAAAGGGAAAAACATCCAGTATGCGGCAGTCCTGTGGGCGAAAATGCCTTGTTGATGCTAGAGGTCAGAGGAGAATGGGCCGACTGATTCAAGCTGATAGAAGAGCAACTTTGACTGAAATAACCACTCGTTACAACCGAGGTATGCAGCAAAGCATTTGTGAAGCCACAACACATACAACCTTGAGGCGGATGGGCTACAACAGCAGAAGACCCCACCGGGTACCACTCATCTCCACTACAAATAGGAAAAAGAGGCTACAATTTGCACAAGCTCACCAAAATTGGACAGTTGAAGACTGGAAAAATGTTGCCTGGTCTGATGAGTCTCGATTTCTGTTGAGACATTCAGATGGTAGAGTCAGAATTTGGCGAAAACAGAATGAGAACATGGATCCATCATGCCTTGTTACCACTGTGCAGGCTGGTGGTGGTGGTGTAATGGTGTGGGGGATGTTTTCTTCGCACACTTTAGGCCCCTTAGTGCCAATTGGGCATCGTTTAAATGCCACGGCCTACCTGAGCATTGTTTCTGACCATGTCCATCCCTTTATGACCACCATGTACCCATCCTCTGATGGCTACTTCCAGCAGGATAATGCACCATGTCACAAAGGTCGAATCATTTCAAATTGGTTTCTTGAACATGACAATGAGTTCACTGTACTAAACTGGCCCCCACAGTCACCAGATCTCAACCCAATAGAGCATCTTTGGGATGTGGTGGAACGGGAGCTTCGTGCCCTGGATGTGCATCCCACAAATCTCCATCAACTGCAAGATGCTATCCTATCAATATGGGCCAACATTTCTAAAGAATGCTTTCAGCACCTTGTTGAATCAATGCCATGTAGAATTAAGGCAGTTCTGAAGGCGAAAGGGGGTCAAACACAGTATTAGTATGGTGTTCCTAATAATCCTATAGGTGAGTGTATGTTCCAGGACAATAGGTCAATATATTGTAACATATATGTTGAAACATATTTTGATGTTTTCATAATATATTTAAAATATATTAATATATTTTGAAAAATATATCACAATACACAAAAACAGCAATAATATACATATTTTAAAATATATTGTAGTATATTACAATATATTGTAATATATTTTCCAGGAATATATGACCCATTGAAACAGATATATTAAAATATATAGTTTTTTCAAAATTTTGAAAAATATATAAGGGATTATAATGCTGAAAATAGTTTTAGTCATCTTGAGCTCTTTTCAGATGACATTTTCCTAAATTACCTCAGGATACTGTGGACCAGTGACAGTAACCTGGATTCAGATGCAGAGACAAGTTGGTGGTAGTGACTGTGGCTTGTTTGCTGCTGCAACAGCCACTGCTCTGTGCTTTCATAATGGGTCCATTCCAATGAGGTGGAAGCAGAACAAAATGAGGATGCATTTGAAGAACTGCTTTTAAATTAATCACATCCAGCCCTTTCCAGAGCACTAATTATGAATGAGAACTATGTTGTGTGTCTGAAGCACCAACAGACTTAACATTACACCCACTATTAAAATAAACACTTCCCAGCTAACACAGAACGTTTTGGCAATGTAAATTATGGTTATGTTTATGTTTTGTAGTAATTTCTATTAGTAATGTTACTTTTTCTCTTGAAAATTATGATTTAGTATAGTATATGTACAGTGAGGGAAAAAATAATTTGATCCTCTGCTGATTTTGTACATTTGCCCACTGACAAAGAAATGATCAGTCTATAATTTTAATGGTAGGTGTATTTTAACAGTGAGAGACAGAATAACAACAAAAAAATCCAGAAAAACGCATTTCAAAAAAGTTATAAATTGATTTGCATGTTAATGAGGGAAATAAGTATTTGACCCCTTCAACTTAGTACTTGTTGGCAATCACAGAGGTCAGACATTTCTTGTAGTTGCCCACCAGGTTTGCACACATCTCAGGAGGGATTTTGTCCCACTCCTCTTTGCAGATCCTCTCCAAGTCATTAAGGTTTCGAGGCTGACGTTTGGCAACTCGAACCTTCAGCTCCCTCCACAGATTTTCTATGGGATTAAGGTCTGGAGACTGGCTAGGCCACTCCAGGACCTTAATGTGCTTCTTCTTGAGCCACTCCTTTGTTGCCTTGGCTGTGTGTTTTGGGTCATTGTCATGCTGGAATACTCATCCACGACCCATTTTCAATGCCCTGGCTGAGGGAAGGAGGTTCTCACCCAAGATTTGATGGTACATGGCCCCGTCCATCGTCCCTTTGCAGTTGTCCTGTCCCCTTAGCAGAAAAACACCCCCAAAGCATAATGTTTCTATGTCCATGTTTGACGGTGGGGATGGTGTTCTTGGGGTCATTCCTCCACCTCCAAACACGGCGAGTTGAGTTGATGCCAAAGAGCTCGATTTTGGTCTCATCTGACCACAACACTTTCACCCAGCTCTCCTCTGAATCATTCAGATGTTCATTGGCAAACTTCAGATGGGCCTGTACATGGCACTGCAGGATTTCAGTCCTTCATGGCGTAGTGTGTTACCAATTGTTTTCTTGGTGACTATGGTCCCAGCTGCCTTGAGATCATTAACAAGATCCTCCCGTGTAGTTCTGGGCTGATTCCTCCCTGTTCTCATGATCACTGAAACTCCACGAGGTGAGATCTTGCATGGAGCCCCAGACCGAGGGAGACTGACAGTTATTTTGTGTTTCTTCCATTTGAGAATAATCGCAATAGCCTGTTCCAGCCTTGTGTAGGTCTACAATCTTGTCCCTGACATCCTTGGACAGCTCTTTGGTCTTGGCCATGGTGGAGAGTTTGGAATCTGATTGATTGATTGCTTCTGTGGATAGGTGTCTTTTATACAGGTAATGAGCTGAGATTAGGAGCACTCCCTTTAAGAGAGTGCTCCTAATCTCAGCTCGTTACCTGTATAAAAGACACCTGGGAGCCAGAAATCTTGCTGATTGATAGGGGATCAAATACTTATTTCCCTCAAATAAATTTATAACTTTTTTGAAATGCATTTTTCTGGATTTTTTTGTTGTTATTCTGTCTCTCACTGTTAAAATACACCTACCATTAAAATTATAGACTGATCATTTCTTTGTCAGTGGGCAAACGTACAAAATCTGCAGGGGATCAAATACTTTTTTCCCTCACTGTATTGCCGATCTCCTGTCCAGGGCCTCTCTCCCTGGAGACAGCGCAGAACAGAACACAGACCTATTTGAAGACAGAGTTATCAACAGCATACAAAAAAGTGTTTCTTTGCCAGATAGCGTAGTTGAGAAAATACGTGCGGAAACCGAAAATGATCCTCAGGTCACTGAAGTGCAGAAACTGCTGACCAGTGCCTGGCTGGACAAGCTATCCCAGACCAACCCACTTGCCAAGCCTCTTTGGTCAATCAAGCATCTATTGCGAATACAAGATGGATTGGTGCTGTTTGGCGACAGAGTCATAATTCCAACTAGCCTTAGAACGTTGATGATAGAGAGATTACATGTAGCACATCAAGGTGTCAGCAGAACCAAAGCTTATGCACGTGAGTACATGTTCTGGCCCAACATGGACTCTGACATAGAAGCAAGTGTTAAACTATGGCAGCACTGTAGAGTAGTGGTTAGGGCTCTGGACTCATAACCGGAAGGTTGTGGACTAGGTGGGCTAGTGCTGTTGTACCCTTGAGCAAGGTACTTCACTTAGATTGCTCCAGTAAAATGCCCAGCTCTATAAATGGGTACAAATGTAAGTCGCCCTGGATAAGAGCGTCTGCTAAATGACAAATAATGTAATGTAATGTAATGTAAACGGTGTGACCCATGCCAAATGCTACTTCCAGCTAACCACAAGGAGCCTCTTATTAACCATGACATTCCTGATATTCCATGGTTGAAAGTCGGTGTGGACATATTTGATTTTGGCACACACAGCTACCTATTAGTTGTAGACTACTACTCCAAATTACTACTACTACTACTACTACTACTACTCCAAAAGCAGCTGTTGGACAAGACAGGTACCACTGTGGTAGGCAACCTTAAAGCTATTTTTGCAAGACATGGAATTCCTAAGGTGGTTGTGGTAGACAACATGCCATTTGCCAGCAAAGAAGTGCATCTGATGGCTGCTGAGTGGGGATTCACATTCAATCACTCAAGTCCCAACTACCCTCAAAGCAATGGTCTGGCTGAATGTACCATACAAATGGTGAAACAAGTATTGAGAAAGACCATGCAGTCTGGCACCGACACTCATTTGGCTATCCTCACTCTGCGCAACACCCCAATTTCCGGTATGAAATATTCTCCTGCAATGCTGCTTATGGGAAGGGTATTATGAGGGGTTATGCCTGTGGTGTCATGCAAACTGAAGTCATGTGTTGCTCGCCAAGTCACTCAACAGTTGGCCAAGCGACAACATAAGCAGAAAGTTTTTTATGATAGGAAGGCTGCACCCCTAAAACCATTTACAGCAGGTGATCCTGTACACCTAGAAACTACACAGGGTTGGGTCCCGGCCACTGTTCAAAATGTTCGCAGGGAGCCCAGGTCCTATGATGTCATAACTGATTCTGGCCGGGTGTACAGACGCAACAGCAGGCACCTGAGAGCCGACCATAGTGACAGACAAGGGGCTCTCTCTAAAGCTTCGTCTGAGGCTTCCATTCCTGACATTGCTCCTGTGTCTCAGCATGAAAATGATCCTATTTGTGATGGTGTTTCGCAAAATGTCTCTTCTTCCCCTATGCCAACTGGAGCAGGGGTCAGGGTTACTAGGTCCGGCAGACAAGTGGTCATGCCAAGTCGTTACCAGGACTATAATATGTAAAGGGTGTTGTTAAAAAAAATAAAAATGAAAAGACGTTGCCTTTTATGTTAATGAGCAGCATCACCTATTACCTAGGCTTATAAAAATGGATGTTTGGTGCACAACGCCCTCTTCTTCATCATCCCATTGGTGTTAGCTGACAAGCCTGTGTACATGCCTGAGAAACAATACTTTCATAAAAGCAATCAAGATTTACATATGTTCTCGCTGGTCTTTGAATCCTGTGTTTTCGGAAACAGTGCTCCAGCTCCAGAGGCCCTACGAAGGGGTAATGGAAAGCCTAGCGAGAGACCTGTACACCTTTCTTGACCTTGTGGTCAAGGACATGACAGTCCTCCTCACCTTCCTCATTTACATTTCCATCATCTTCCTGTCTGTCCTCTTGTTCACTGTCTTTTTTGCCTTCAAGTTTGCTCTTCTCTTCAGTAGGATTTGGAAAATGAATCTGAAACAAATGTACACCAAAGGTAAGTGCAGCTTCACAAAACAAATGCAAAAATAAAACAGCTGTATTTAGATACAGGCCAAATGTAATGAAATCAAAATATCATTGTATAAACAGCCCACCAATACAGTCTGGGGCACAGAGCTGTGCGAGGCCCAACCAAATGCAAACTTCTGGTTGAACATTTAGGTTCTAATAAAATTTTATATTGTACATAACATTTTTTTTTTCTCATTTACGTACCTTTTTATAACCTTTTCTTCTGTAAACAGTTGTTCGGGAAATTGGAGATGCATAAAGAAATCTCTTGTATACCAATTTCGTCTGTTTCTGTGGATACAGTACAAAAAAAATGAAGTAACTGCTATCCAATAGTTCTTGTGATGTCTCATGTTTAACATTGTTGACAGTGAGCTTGAGTAAACATTTTATCTCCATGCATATTTTGGCTGGGCAAAAGTTTATTTTTTTACACAAAAGTTAAAAAATATTAAATCATAATATCCTCCTGGGTGTAACGCTTCAGGTTCAATGAAGACGAAGATGAAGATAAAGGTCACACAGGGTGTATTAAAATAATCCAAATCGCTTAGCCAACATGCAAGGAACTGAACACAAGCAGGAACTTAAGTACACAGACTACTGATGAACAAAATACAAGCAGGTGTGATCGTTAGTGAATGTCCATGGATTGTGCCGGGAAAATAGAACAAAGGGAAACACATGTGATGGGTGAAAACCAAAACAAACAGAACATGACTGTTACACTGGGACCCATATGGAACAAGGACGAAAGCAGGGGTGTTTGAATTAAAAAGAAAATGTTGGACACCAACAACGTGGTGGAGGCTGAAAAAGCCAGGCTGGTGAGTGGATATGGATAAGTATTTATTTAATATTGACAAACTATACATATTTAGAAAGGTCAAAGATTCAATTTGATCTTATAATAAATATCTTATAATGACAGTAATGTCTTAATTTGCCACAAGCTATCCTAAATCATGCATGCATTTCATATTAAATATTAGCCTCTCTATGCAATCTGTACACTTCAGAGTCCCTTACTAAACTCTGTACCTCAGGTCTTTTAGTCCACAACTGTGCTAATTTGAAGAAAAACTAATGGATTCTAATGTTTACATTACATTTATTTCAAAAGGAGTAGTACTTTGTTTTTCTCTATTTTTACTCAAATTGGGGTATTGTAATGTAAGCATTATGGAGCGATAAACACAGTATATGTGTTTCATTCATAAGCTAGAGACCACCCTCACGCAGAAAGTCCACAAGTAAGACTGATAAAAGTAAAAAAAAATATATATATATAGAATGTTCCAGGAAATCCCTTACATCTTTTGCTGCAGCTGAATAATAAGCAGATAGAAACGTTTTGACTGAATAAACATGAAGCAGTAATTACACAATTGCTACAGTATATGGTTAATCTGTGTTCTTCAAGCTTTCACATTTGCACCCTGTTGCCAGGAGCGATATGTTTGATTAATTTTGAAGAGTAAATCCACCAAAGATCACTGGAATGTTTCCTCATTGGAAGGACATTTCATACAAGGGCAAAGAATATGAAGTTATGAGTTTCATCAAAGACATGTCGCATTTTTATTCACACTGTTTTAATCACATTAAGCTTATAAATAAAACGTGTCATGCTGCCATCTCAAGCACAGCCGTAATCTCAGATATCACATCAAATGATCAAATAAAGCTGTGGCAGGACAAAGATTTATTGTGAAGGCTGACAAAATATTTTCAAATCAGAAAAAACCCTGCATCAAATTTCAGTATGTCAGCATGAATGTGAAATTGTGAAGATGTTAACAATTGTTTTATTTATTTCTCCCTTTTATTTTTTTCAGGAAAAGCAAACAAGATCAAAGAGGCAGCCAGAGATCAGATGTTACAAAAACTGAAGACTTCCCTTTCTCAGAACAGGGCCCTAGCCACACAAGATCAACACACCAGCTCTGAGGATGATTTTCCACAATGTCTTCGTAGTGTAATGCATAATGTTTTCTTGAGGATTTGGCTGCATTTTTGTAGCGTGTATGCTTTATAAACAGGACCAGGGACCATTTTCATAGAATAAATGAAGCATTTATATAGCATAGCACATAGTAACATGTACTATTCTACACCCAAAGCACTTTGCAATCGTATCAGGAGTCTCTCCTCACCCACCACCTACAACCTAGCATACTCTTTTATTCTTGTTTGATGTTTTTCTTTACTTTTACCTTATTAACATTTTTGTCCAGGTAAAACAAGCAAAGATTAAGAAGGCTGTCAGACCCCTGGCATTCACCTCCGATCATCATATCAGTTCTGATGAGGCCACAAACATAGTGAGCTGTTATCTGTGTACTCTCTCGTATACAAATTCTTTCTCTATTGATTTTCACAGATCTCTTTTAATTTTTTCAAAGTTTCAGACACAAACATAAACAAAACATATGTCACCCTTTGACTTTGATTTGCACTTTTCGTTATTATTAATTGTCTTTCATTATTTCATTTTGAGAACTTTCTTCTTATTTGATTGCACTTATTCACTTTCGTCATCTGACACTAATCACAAATGAGTGACCCCTGATTTGCACACATTCTCACGAGGCGAATAACGTAACGCACCAACACACCGGCGTTCAATTAATGGGAGCACATAAAATAGCCTTACCAGAAGAAATACTGTTTTATTAGTTTAAGTATTTTACAATTAAAATAAAAAACATTCAAAACAAATTTTAATACTTATGATTAAAAATTGTTTTTAAATCAATTCTTAAAATCACTTAAAAAAATTTAAATCTTAGGTGATTAACGTAAACATAATACATGAAATTCAGATAAACAAGTGCATAAAACAATAAAACAAACTTGTGAGTAAAGCAAAACTGCAAACCAACAAAAGGGTCAAATACATTGAAAATAACTGAAAATGCACCGTACAAACCAAAAAACAAATCAAACGATAAAATAAAAAACAAACCAAAACAGTCCGATGCATTTAAAATTAAAATCCAAACGGTCAATGCATTTGACAAAAGAAAAAAACAGAACAAAACTAACCAAATACCCAAACAAAACAAGTGCATTTAAAATCAACTAATTCTTTAAAAACAGTTAAAATTAATTTTTTAAAAGTCATTTTTTAAAACCAATCTTTTCATAAAAGGTTAAAAGATCTTGGACTCGGGCTCCAGCAGGGGGAGATGGCCGTCCCCGGAGGTGGGTCTCATCATGGGATCCTGAGCTCCCCCAGATCTTGCCAGTTCTTAAAGGCTTCCTCCTTGCCCCTCTGATGGACCTCCAGATTGACATAGTCCCTAATTAGTACCATTCCCCTCCGCGCGATGACAATTGGGTCCAGCTCCTGCTTGTTGAATAGGCAGATGTTCCGTCCCTCCCACAGGGCCCGTTTCACTGCGCAGACGACACGCCACCAGCACCTCAGGGTTGAAGATGTCAGTCCCCTGGCTGGTCCATACAGGATCTGCTGGGCGGTCGCCCGCACAGGAACGGCAAACCTGTGGAGGAACGGAGAAAACAGGACCCAGACCCTGCAGGCGGAGGGGCAATCCCTAAAGATGTCAGCCTCCGTCTCCTTCCCCAGGCAACCCTTATAGGGGCAGGTGTCATAAGGAGCTATGCCCCTTCTGTACATGAACACTCGGGTGGGGAGACACCGACTCACAGCCATCCAGGAGACATCTTTCTGCGTATTTGTGAGGCAAACGTGCGTAGCGTTAGCCCAGATAAACCGGCAGGTTTCGGGAGGGAAATCTTCTATCCGGCTGGTCTCCTGGGTAGATCTCATCTGGCTACAGATGGTCTTATAATCCCAGGAGGCCAGCACGACTTTATGGAGGCCTACTTCGAGCGCAAAGGCTCGGAGTGCCCTGTAGAACGGCGGGGGATCCCACGAGTGCGGCCTGGTGTTATCCATGGTGCAGCAGCCTGGATGTTCTTGACCACGTAGGCATGGGACCCCCCTGCCTCCATCCAGGGTACCCTTCACCATCTGCACTCTTTTCAGCCTCTCCATTTTGCTCCCCCAGACAAACCGAAATATAATTCTTGTCACTAGTTTTGCGATGACTTTGTCTGGGGGGAAGATCATACCTACGTAGAGAAGTATCGGGAAGAGGATGGCCTTTACGACCAGCACCTTACCAGCCATCGTCAAGGTCCTTGTGCTCCAGCCGTGGATCTTTCTTTGGACTTTAGATAAAGCCTCCTCCCAGCTCCGGGTGCCCGTGTTGGTCCCGTCGATTGTGATCCCCAGAACCTTGATGGACGGCTTCACAGGGAACACGGTCGGCGGGCCCCGGGCCGACAGGCCATGCCCTGGAGAGGTAAACCTCGCTCTTGGCCCTATTGACAGTGGCCCCCGTCGCCCTGCAGAAGCCGTCCAGCAGTTCCTCAACCCTGGCCACGGACGGCGCATCCGTGCAGACCATGGCCACGTCGTCCATATAGGCCAGGGCCCCCAGTCGCCCTCCGCCGGAACCCGGGAGATGGAAACCTGTCACCCGGATGTCCCGACGGATCGCCTGCATGAACGTCTCCAGACAGAGGACGTACAGGGGACAACCCTTTCGGACCCCTGACCTGACCAGAAATGGTTCGGTCAGGTGGCGGTTCACAAGGACCCTGCTGCTTAAATAATCTTCACCCACTTCCTCAGGCCAAGAGCGAGACCCATCCTCTCCATGACGAGCTGCAGGTATTCGTGGCCCACTCTGTCGAAGGCTTTCTCCTGGTCCAGGCTGATTAGGACCAGGGGAAGCCCTCTCTCGTTCGAGTAGGCCACGACATCCCTGAGCAGCATGGCGTTGTTGGCCGCCGATCTCCCCCGGGCACCGCAGACCTGGTCGGGACCCACGACTTGAGGGAGTGGCCGCTGCAGCCAGAGCGTCAGTGCTTTGGCCAGTATCTTGTAGTCGGTGCACAGGAGGCTGGCCGGCTGCCAGTTCCTCAGATCCTTTGGATCTCCCTTCTTATGAAGAAGAGAGAGGATACTCCTCTTCATAGAAGGGGCCAGTCTACTCTCTCTGTACATCGACCCCAAGACCTGAGCCAGATCTTCCTTAAGCACCTCCCAAAAGATCTTATAGAATTCAGCAGGGATCCCATCAGGACCCGGTGTCCTTCCAGAGTTAAGACTCTTTATCACCTGGGAGAGTTCAGTGGTGGTGATCTCTGGATCCTCCTCCGCCTCCTCGTCCCCCTCGTTGCAGGACTCCAACAGGGACAGAAAGTGATGGATCAGATTTTGATCCACCACCTTCTGATCGTACAACTCCCTGTAGAAGTCCCGGAAGAAAGACAGGACAGGACGCAGTTGTACTGGAGAGAGAAGTAACCGTTTAAGCACTCTGGTCGGTTTTAAGTGCATATAGAGCCGTCAGCATTAAGGACGCTGCAAGCGACGTGACGCTGCTGGAGACTGTTTTAAACCTGCTGCAGTATTTTTTAATTCCCCGTTTTTTTAAAACCCCTGACTTTCACTTTTATTTTGTTTTTTAACTTTGAGCGCCCTTTTTTATATATATTTATTATTATTATTATTATTATTATTATTATTATTATTATTATTATTATTATTATTATTTCCCATTCCGCAACCCAGGACGCAGTAAGGAGGACAGTAATAGTGATTTCGGGTAGCCTCCTCTGCTCCTTGCGGCGTGAGTTGTTTTTAAACCTTTTTGGACTTTTCAATGTCTTTGGGATCTTCTATACGAGGGCAGCAGAACTTCCAGACAGGTTTCCAGCATTGGAGGGGGAGCAGAGCAACGATCGGCTTGGAGGCGCACACTCGGGAGATTGGAGATAAGTATACTTGCCCCTAGTACCAAGCCACGGAAGTGGAAGCTGGTGCTCCGTCTACTGTGCTGCTGTAATTATTTAGGAGCTCCTTTTACTCTACTGGGTTTTTGTTTTTCTGTCCTCTTTTTGTTTTTGTTGAGGTATTGCGGATACCTGGGTGGGACTTCTATCAAGAGGTTAGCTTTTTCAAAATGTCCAGGCCTGGTCCTCTCTCGTCCTTCACGGCCGTCGTTCCTCATTTTATGCTTCCGTAACTCCTCCGTGAGAGCTACGAGACCTGTGCGGCGCATTAGCAATCACGCCACTGGCCTCGCGCCGTCCTCTCACAGCTCTTGGCCTCACCCTGCTTCCACAGTAAAGAACCACACGAGTTGCAGATGATACGGTTATTTTAACAACAGTTGCAGAAAATGAGAATGTATATGTAAAGCGATTTGGGTGCCAAGAAAAGTGCTATAAGTTTAAGAATTTAAGAATTATTTTTATTATTCTATGTGCCATACACATAGGTGTGTAAATTTAAAAATTATAATAGCCTGATGAAACATAAGCTTAGTTTTTAATATTCATATCAGGAATATGTACTTTTTTTGGTAGAAACTGCAGAGCCTGCATCAAGTATATAAGGCTGCTGTCACTATAAGACTGAATGCATGGATTCCGTTTGCAGTTTAATGTGCTTTTATTATTTTTGTTACATGATTTGAATGATTTTTGACTGTGTTTGGACTTGTGAGTGGTGAAAATGCACCATTTTTAAGGAAAGAAACAGAATGCGGCACAGTAATAGTTTAATCTCAACTGTAATTTTTCATGATTGTTTGAAGGCAAATTCAATTACTTGCACAACCCTATGATTTTTTATCCTGGCAATTCATTTTAGAAACCTTGCACAGGTCTGTGCACATGCTGTGTAAGCGATACAGATGCAGCTGTGTCGACCATTCATATTGGCAAGGATTAAGTGACAAAACATTGTTGTATCATTATATTAAATGTGTGCATTGTCTTGCATCTAATATTCCTGCTACTGTCTGTGTTTAATGTTCAACAAACAACAAAACAGAAAAAACAAACTGCTCTTGACTGAGTAACTTTTGAAACTTAAGGATTTATCTAGAATAAGAATTTGAACCATTGGCCCGAGCAGGGTATCCAAAAAGGTATATATATATACATTTTTTTTTTGTTTAACACATGCTATTTTGGTAGAGGCATTAAATATATGGTGATAAAATATTGATAATTTTGTTTGTACTTTATGGAATTGTTTTGGAGGGACATTTTACTGGATTCACAGTCCAAATTGGCGGAGGCATAGCTCTGCTGCTGCGTGCAGATGTTGCAATGGAACATCCTATTAGCCTTCGTCTCTTGTGCTTCTATACTCTTTGATGTCACTGTCAGGACTATCCCTGCCAGTACTCAAACATCACTTCATTCTGATTGGCCGTGAGGAACTGAATTACGATTGGCTCTCATTTGCGCCCTGCTATTGGCTGCTGGAATCGCCTTCTGTTTGAAATGTTTTTGGCGGACTCTGCTAAATCATTAGACTGCTAGCGAGTAAGACCAAGAAGATTATAAATGGCCGTTTTAGACAAAAGTAGTTAATTATATATATAATGCTAAAATCACTAGATGAATTACACACGCGCGCACACACACACACGCATGCATATATAATATATATATATTACACGCACACCAATACACACTTTGTATATTATCCTTCATTAAACTACATTGAATTTTACTGCTTTAAAATAGCCTACAAAAAATAAACAGCTATTAGCTATCACTTGGGGAACATAACTTCTAAACTTTCTCTGATTAATTATATTTTTGACTTGCTTTGGATGGAAGCTTTCAACCAGAGCTTTTACCAAGAAAAATCAAACTAATATTAACACCATCTTCACAATATGTGCGTGTGCTTGTGCATGTGTGTGTGTGTGTGTGTGTACATACACACACATCTACATCTGTAACTATTTATCGTTATAGTATTATGCGTTGTCCTGACAGGGATATTGTCGCCCACTTTGTCCTGACAGGGATATTGTAACACATCTTGTCCTGACAGGGATATTGTAACCCACTTTGTCCTGACAGGGATATTGTGGCATTGTCATGTCTTGTCTGTGATGATCTGTATTTTTTTTTCTTTTTTTAGGCTTTCAAAATGGATGACATAATCTTTTGCAAAGTCACTGAGATCTGAGAAGAATGGTGTCTGTCATACCATTACAGTTGTAAACTCCGTGGATGAGGTTCCAAAATTAATTGAAGAGAAACTTTCAAAGTTTGTTAGAAGATGGCAATGGTAATTTTTCACATTTAAAGAAAAGAGGAGTTATGACATCATTGTGAGCGACAACGAAAACCAAGAGGCTCATCATCTGGTAATCCCACCCTTACGAGAGCTAACAGCTATGATGCATACATATCCTTTCAAGTCCTCTCAGAGGGATCCAATCAAGCCCTTGTGATACGTGAAAAATTGGAACATCATGTTCAAAACCTTGAAGATATAAATGAAAAGAAAGTAAATGCTATTGATCCCTCCCTCTTGATCCTTTTGTAAATATGGTTTTCATGAAATATGACAAACCCTGAGATTGCCCTGAAGGCTATTGCATGGGAAACATTAGTTCTCAAAGGCAACGCTAGAAGACGTCCAATCACTTTGACAGGTCTGATGCGGCTAGCGTCAGCAAGAAAGATGTATTACCAGACTCTTTCAAGGATAAATGGAAATGCTCTTATTCTTTGCCTGCAATCTGAATGGCAAAGAGAGCAGTTAGAAACATTTGGAAAGAATCTAGTGGTTTTTGATGCCATGTATTCAGGAATGACAAACTATGGCTATGCTCTCTACACTCTCCTCATCAAGAATGAGCATAGACATTGAGTCCCCATGGCTTTCTTTGTAACTAGCACTAAAAAACAGGAACATCTTCAAATTCTTTTGGAAGTATTAAAAGAAGAAATCCAGGGTTTTTACCAAGGTAAAATATATTTCAAAGTATTTTTATTTTCAAAGAAAGTATACTAATGCAAATCATGAATCCAATTCATACCAAATTGAGATAATTGTATTTATATTTTTGGTTTAGGATATGATTGCACAAGGTTTTTTATGATTCATTGTGTAATACATTTTCCACCATTTAATATGGATCTCTATTGCAGTATGAGTGATGCATCTCTTTATTTCTCTTGTACTAAGTATGTATCTGTATGACTGTATAACAGTGTGTATTTGTTGACAATATAATTTCTTTCGAGAGGCTGGATGGTTGACAAGGACATCAAGTTAATTAAATCGATACATGTTTTTCCAAACACATCTGTGCTTCTCTGTTGGTTCCATGTTTTACAGGTATGGCTTTCCTTTTTTCAGTTTAAGAAGGTAGATTGTCATATAATTTTATTATATAAATGTACAAGAAATGTTTTAACTATCCCCTTTATGTCTCATCACAATTACAGTTTGGACTGTGATGAAAAGATTCTGGTTAGGCATAACTATTTATTAATCAACTTTCAACCATACCAAATAATACTCTTTTATCATGTAAACTCGGGCAGTTCACCGATTGCTGAAGAAAGAAGAATCCACCTTAAGCGGGCCTCAAAACCGTGGACTTCGAAAGGATGTAATCAAAACCATGTAAAAACTTAAGAGCAGCAATACTGTAAGTGTTCTATAACCACATCCATCCTGATTGATCTACAGCTCTCTGAGCAATTCTCTCCTCTTTATGCTGCTCTCAACTTTAGGTGGACAGCTTTAAATAACATTTACCTCACCTGTCCAAAATGAGAATATGCGATGTTAAGGTTTAAAGCTTTATACATAGCTCTTTGTATCTTGTTTTGACAGAAAGAAGAATTCATAAAATAATCCGGTTTACTTGCATCCAAGGGATATCCTGATGCAGTTCGACGCTATCTTTGAAAACTGGATCAGCTGTGGTAATCTTTGGGCAAACTTTGGACGAAGATTTAATCCTGAAGAATCGGAGACTAACAATATTTCTGAAAGGTAGGTAATGTTAACATCTCTGTTTTATAAACTACTATACTAATAGGCCTAGATCAAATCAAAATGTTGACGCACCCACTTGATCAAAAATTACAATCCTACATTTGATTCATTCTTTAAAATTAAAAGTAGCCTCCATTGATGAGTAACTGTAGTAATATTGTAATTTGAAATGAAGTAGTTCCCTGTAAAATACATTTAGCCATTAAACAATTAAACATTAATAATCCATTAAAATCAGTACTGAATCTCCTTTATTTAAAATAATATAATATACCTTTGATGTGAGCCTAGGTGTAGTTCGGGGCGGTGGGCAGGGGGGTTGAAGAGGGCCCGTTTTCTCTTTGTCTATTTTGTTTATTTTTGTAAATGCCAACCTTTTAATCAGGTCAAATGCAACGGAGAGCTGTAGAAGATCATGTGTTTAGTCCTGAAGACTGTACTAAAGCACTACACTAGTTGTAATTTAGTATAACCAAGATGTAACCACAGGATCATCATTCACTGTTGCAATTGACTCCATACTCTGGCTTTATGTTCTTTTTGACTGTAAAATACCAGTTCCTTCATGTATGCAGAAACCGACACTTGGATGATCTTCTGTACCTGCTTTGCAACAAGGTTCTTAGTTACTTTGGATACCTGGACATGCTCCAACAGTCCGGGAGGGTGAGGAATGACAGGGAAATTAAATTAAAGTGTAATTAAGGCTACAGAAATGTTAAATGAAAAGTAGCAAGATAAAGAGAAATGGGTTTCAGAATTTGAGGCTCAAATTGAGGTTGAGGTTCCCAGTTATTCGAAGCCTGATGTCATGTACACTGATACTTCATGAACAGATCTGTAGCTGTGCTCATTCTGGACTGGGAAGACAATGCAAACATCTACATCTGCTCAGACTGCTATATGATGGAGCACCAGGGTCCCAGTCAATGCTTGGGCTTTGTGATCGTGCAGTACATATTATTTTAGAAAAAGAAAATTATATGATGGATGATACTCACCTCACTGTTCTGAGCCCTTTTAGTGGACTACACAGTGTGGTACATTACATTCAGCACTCTGCAAGGCTCACACAACTTTCTGTTCCTTTATTTCTAAGGGGAATAAAAGGAGGATAACACCATTACATCCGTACAGTAAAGCAATACAAAGAGCATGTTCTACATTAAACAAGCTCTGAGCACAACTGTGTTTTAGAACACAATAAGTGGCCAGGTCCTTTTACAAAATCTCAAAATATCCATCAGTGTTATATTGCAGCAAGATGTTTATCAAAGAAAAGACCAGCCTCAAAACGTAAATGAACTTTTCATTTCAGGTTCCTGCACTAAATTAGTTATTGAACAATTGTCTCTTCTTCCTTTAATATCAATTGTACGAGGTTAAGGTGGTGAACGAGCATTGATTTTCCCATGTTATGGGTGAAGAGGTTGTATCTTGCTAGCAGTTTCTGGTGCTCAATCGGTTCCAGTACATCTTGAATCAGGCTTCTGCAAAATAGAAAAATATACATAAAATGAGTAGAAAGTTAGAAATACCATGTAATAAAGTATAAAAGCTTAGGTTTAAAGATTGAATACATGGTGCTTTTTATTACTGTACTTGCAGAATGAAAGCTTCATAACACAAGCTAGAGTTATATAGAACTTACTGTGAACTCTTTACTCTAAACAGCTGTTCTATGACATTGCATGTCACCTTTCTCTGAAGATGTTCAGTAAATTCCTACACAGGAAAGTAAATGGTGGCATCTTCTTGCACATGTCATGGATTTCTCCTTGAGAATAAGAATACTATGATGTTATTAAAGCAAACAGAATCCAATGACAAACTGTTTACTTCACAGTAAAAACTTTACTCAACCCACACACACTCAACCCTCTAATTAGGAGATTATAATTTATATATAGGGGGGTGTATTAATAAGCATTAAATATTGTTTAACATCTGAATCGCCGGTGATAATATAAAAGCACGTGTTTATAGAACCATAAATAGTATGGTAAATGGAGAAAGAAAGTCATTAAGTTATATACAAGTTATATAAATGCAAACATTGAAAAACGTTTATTTCTATATACAGTGCATCCGGAAAGTATTCACCGTGCTTCACTTTTTCCACATTTTGTTATGTTACAGCCTTATTCCAAAATGGATTAAATTCATAATTTTCCTCAAAATTCTACAAACAATACCCCATAATGACAACGTGAAAGAAGTTGGTTTGAAATCTTTGCAAATGTATTAAAAATAAACGATAAAGCACATGTACATAAGTATTCACAGCCTTTGCCATGACACTCAAAATTGAGCTCAGGTGCATCCTGTTTCCACTGATCATCCTTGAGATGTTTCTACAACTTGATTGGAGTCCACCTGTGGTAAATTCAGTTGATTGGACATGATTTGGAAAGGCACACACCTGTCTATATAAGGTCCCACAGTTAACCATGCATGTTAGAGCACAAACCAAGCCATGAAGTCCAAGGAATTGTCTGGAGACCTCCGAGACAGGATTGTATCGAGGAACAGATCTGGGGAAGGGTACAGAAACATTTCTGCAGCATTGAAGGTCCCAATGAGCATAGTGGCCTCCATCATCCGTAAATGGAAGAAGTTTGGAACCACCAGGACTCTTCCTAGAGCTGGCCGCCCGGCCAAACTGAGCGATCGGGGGAGAAGGGCCTTAGTCAGGGAGGTGACCAAGAACCCGATGGTCACTCTGACAGACCTCCAGCATGTCTCTGTGGAGAGAGGAGAACCTTCCAGAAGAACAACCATCTCTGCAGCACTCCACCAATCAGGCCTGTGTGGTAGAGTGGCCAGACGGAAGACACTCCTCAGTAAAAGGCACGACAGCCCACCTGGAGTTTGCCAAAAGGCACCTGAAGGACTCTCAGACCATGAGAAACAAAATTCTCTGGTCTGATGAAACAAAGATTGAACTCATGTCTGGAGGAAACCAGGCACCGCTCATCACCTGGCCAATACCATCCCTACAGAGAAGCATGGTGGTGGCAGCATCATGCTGTGGGGATGTTTTTCAGCAGCAGGAACTGGGAGACTATTCAGGATCGAGGGAAAGATGAATGCAGCAATGTACAGAGACATCCTTGATGAAAACCTGCTCCAGAGCGCTCTGGACCTCGGACTGGGGTGAAGGTTCATCTTCCAACAGGACAATGATCCTAAGCACACAGCCAAGATAACAAAGGAGTGGCTACAGGACAACTCTGTGAATGTCCTTGAGTGGCCCAGCCAGAGCCCGGACTTGAACCCGATTGAACATCTCTGGAGAGATCTGAAAATGGCTGTGCACTGATGCTCCCCATCCAACCTGATGGAGCTTGAGAGGTCCTGCAAAGAAGAACGGGAGAAACTGCCCAAAAATAGGTGTGCCAAGCTTGTAGCATCATCCTCAAAAAGACTTGAGGCTGTAATTGGTGCCAAAGGTGATTCAATAAAGTATTGAGCAAAGGCTGTGAATACTTACGTACATGTGCTTTTTTTGTTTTTTATTTTTAATACATTTGCAAAGATTTCAAAAACTTCCTTCACGTTGTCATTATGGGGTATTGTTTTTAGAATTTTGAGGAAAATAAATTATTTAATCCATTTTGGAATAAGGCTGTAACATAACAAAATGTGGAAAAAGTGAAGCGCTGTGAATACTTTCCGGATGCACTGTAGGATTTGTTATTTGTGTGTTTTTTTTTTGTTTTTTTTTCTCCCCTGCCATTTTATTATTATTTTGCGGGCTTGCACGCCTTGGTTGGTGTGTAAAAAATGATACATGGAAAATGGGTGGGAACAGCTCAAGTAAGACGGGCGACCTGCCACCTAAAGGTACAAATGTAAGGTATATGTATGATAATTATGGTAGTGAAGCGGTGTGCGATGTGCACAAGTAGTTTGAGTGAACAATAGGTGACTGAAAGTTTCCGGAAGATGGGACTTCTGATTCAGACAGACACTTGAGCACCTAAAAACGGTTTTGCAAAATAGGAATACAAAGCCAGGAGAAGTAAACTAGAAAGTGTGTATGATGTGGAATCATGAATGCAAATTAAGAAATGAGAAACCAAAGTTAGCTATCTTAAAACATTTGTTAGAAAAAACAAAGGCAGTTCAATCTAGCCAAAGCCAAATGCCCCAAAGACACAGTCCAGAATATAACTAAGAGTCATAAGTAACAAATAGTTACAGAATGCTAGCTAAAAATGCTGGTTAACTATGTTGTAATAACAGACCTACAGTGGGGGAAAAAAGTATTTGATCCCCTGCTGATTTTGTACGTTTGCCCACTGACAAAGAAATGATCAGTCTATAATTTTAATGGTAGGTGTATTTTAACAGTGAGAGACAGAATAACAACAAAAAAATCCAGAAAAATGCATTTAAAAAAAGTTATACATTGATTTGCATGTTAATGAGGGAAATAAGTATTTGACCCCTTCAACTTAGTACTTGGTGGCAAAACCCTTGTTGGCAATCACAGAGGTCAGACGTTTCTTGTAGTTGGCCACCAGGTTTGCACACATCTCAGGAGGGATTTTGTCCCACTCCTCTTTGCAGATCCTCTCCAAGTCATTAAGGTTTCGAGGCTGACGTTTGGCAACTCGAACCTTCAGCTCCCTCCATGGGATCTATGGGATTAAGGTCTGGAGGCTGGCTAGGCCACTCCAGGACCTTAATGTGCTTCTTCTTGAGCCACTCCTTTGTTGCCTTGGCTGTGTGTTTTGGGTCATTGTCATGCTGGAATACCCATCCACGACCCATTTTCAATGCCCTGGCTGAGGGAAGGAGGTTCTCACCCAAGATTTGATGGTACATGGCCCCATCCATCGTCCCTTTGATGCGGTGCAGTTGTCCTGTCCCCTTAGCAGAAAAACACCCCCAAAGCATAATGTTTCCACCTCCATGTTTGACGGTGGGGATGGTGTTCTTGGGGTCATTCCTCCTCCTCCAAACACGGCAAGTTGAGTTGATGCCAAAGAGCTCGATTTTGGTCTCATCTGACCACAACACATTCACCTAGTTCTCCTCTGAATCATTCAGATGTTGGCAAACTTCAGACGGGCCTGTACATGTGCTTTCTTGAACAGGGGGGCCTTGCGGGCGCTGCAGGATTTCAGTGCTTCACGGCGTAGTGTGTAACCAATTGTTTTCTTGGTGACTATGGTCCCAGCTGCCTTGAGATCATTAACAAGATCCTCCCGTGTAGTTCTGGGCTGATTCCTCACTGTTCTCATGATCATTGAAACTCCACGAGGTGAGATCTTGCATGGAGCCCCAGACCGAGGGAGACTGAGTTATTTTGTGTTTCTTCCATTTGCGAATAATCACACCAGCTGTTGCCACCTTCTCACCAAGCTGTTTGGCGATGGTCTTGTAGCCCATTCCAGCCTTGTGTAGGTCTACAATCTTGACCCTGACATCCTTGGACAGCTCTTTGGTCTTGGCCATAGTGGAGAGTTTGGAATCTGATTTATTGATTGCTTCTGTGGACAGGTGTCTTTTATACAGGTAATGAGCTGAGATTAGGAGCACTCCCTTTAAGAGAGTGCTCCTAATCTCAGCTCGTTACCTGTATAAAAGACACCTGGGAGCCAGAAATCTTGTTGATTGATAGGGGATCAAATACTTATTTCCCTCATTAACATGCAAATCAATGTATAACTTTTTTGAAATGCGTTTTTCTGGATTTTTTTGCTGTTATTCTGTATCTCAGTGTTAAAATACACCTACCATTAAAATTATAGACTGATCATTTCTTTGTCAGTGGGCAAACGTACAAAATCAGCAGGGGATCAAATACTTTTTTCCCTCACTGTATAAGAAAGTAAGCATTTAATTGTATACAGAGGTAGAAAGAGTACTGAAAAATCCTACTCAAGTAGAAGTACTGTTACTTTGATGAAATTTTACTCAAGTAGAAGTAAAAGTACTGGTATGAAAAACTAGTAAAAAGTAGCTCATTTAAAAAGTACTTGGAGTACAAATTACATAGTTACTTTTAACAAAGTCTTGTCACATGTTCTCCAAGCAAACACTAACATTATATATATATATATATATATATATATATATATATATATATATATAATCAATCACGGGCAGAGTGCAGAGGTATGTAACAATAAAGTAACAATTCTATTGATTTAAAAGTTTTTTTAATTATTTCTAAATGGCTGTAGCTGATATTAAAATATATCAATACAAATAAAATCACAATACCAACTTACCTAGAACACAAAGAAAAGTTGTAACTTTATTGTTAGTTTATTGTGGGGGACATTACTGGTCAGGACAGGAGGCCGTATTTGGGACAGACTAAAATGAATGATATGATGTTTTCGATATTCCAGGCGTGTCATTCCATAGAAATCAGATGTTATTCCACTTTTAGGTTTCATATGAGGTTATTTTAAAGTAAACGTATTCAGGAGTTTAGGATTCCTGTGTGGGATTTGGAGATATAGACCGCCCTTCTGTTTCCCTATTGTGGTCTATGTGTATTCCGCATTTTGCATTTTGCATTTTGCATTTTGTCAGTCCTTTTAGTCTGTCCCTTTATTTTACAGAAACATCTCTTTCCAAAAAGCAAATTGCTATTAAGTACGGGTTTGTAATGTGTGATATTGTCTGATATTTCGTCAACATTGGTGAATGATGTATTCATTGTGATCGTGTGAACGTTTATCGTTTGAGAGATCAGTGCTATTTTGAAAATGGATACATTGCGTTTTGATTATAAATCAAGAATGTCAAATGTCGCGTTGTGGCGGGAAAAAAAGCAGACATAACTCTAGATTAAACGGTATACTACGTGAAAACGCTACTCTCTAGGAGTATATCCATAGCAAGAACCTAAATTGTATGTGGAATTTGCTTAATTGTCTATTCAAATGTTTGTTCACTAATAGAGGTGTAACGATTCGATTCGATTTTCGATTCGATTCCTTTTCGATTGTTTCGATTTGTATTTTTCTTCACACACTTGTCTCCGAATTAATAACCTTTTTTTCTGGAGTTGTCATGATTGAATTCCAAGGAACGTTAGAAACTCGCTGAGCCGATCAGAGAACAGGCAGACGAGCTAGATCAGCTGCCATTCTTCAGTTGTGTATCAAAACGTGCACATATACATACACAAGAATAATAAAACAAAACTTTACACAATATAAATCGGTATGCACATATCTTAGAAGACATATATACAATTATAAAACAAAGAATTAGTTATAAAATTAACATGAAACTGAAATATTACATAGCGTATAGCGTGAAAGCACTTTGAAATGGCTCCGTCTCTATTACAGCTGTATACATCAATGCAGTAAACGCGCTTTTCAACAGGACACTGCTCTATAATATAAATGGCATCAAACACTGATCCAGAGACCTTGCCTTTCAACGTGATCGAGATTGAATGAAAAGATAGAAACTTGCAGAGCCGATCACAGGGCAGGCAGAGGAGCGCTCTAGCGGGTGCAAATCTGCTAATACAATAATGGCAATAATATATGAATATATGACTTGTAGAAAATCACGTTTCAGGAATCAACACGATTATAACTCTTTCACAATGACTAATGTTATTACAAAACCCAGATTGTCAGTTATATTGTATTCAGTATATCCTACCGCATAAACTGCAGGTTTCGCGTTTGGAGAAGAAAGTGTTTATAACTTATTACATTTGAGGAGTTCACAGCTGAAACGCCATATAGGTATTTCATTCAAATTTGGAGTAACATAGAAGAACGGATAATCGTGAGAAAAGCACGCACGCGGATATTTACTGTCGTTTCTTTTTGCTGATGCTTGAATTAATATTGGTTTGGCGAAGCCAAATAAATGCATAACTCACGACCCCATCTTTCAATTTGATGGTCGAAATGAAACGATCGTTTCGATATCGATTAAAAAATGATCACCCCTGCTGACTAATATTCGTGGCTATAACTCACCTTACTGCTACTGGACTGCTGGACTGGAGGACTGACTTCACATCTTTATTGACTGACCAGTCGTAACATCACGATACACAGTGTGATTGGCCTGCTGAGTGTTATGGGCGGAATGCTGGACATTTGAATGTATTTCTCAAACATTGATTGGTCTCTCTGTCTATCATCCTCAATTTTTTTTCCATGACAGTCTACAAAATGTGTACTCTGTAATGAATGCCGTTTTAAAAGTAGCGAAGTACAATACTTATCTCAAAACAAAACTTAAGTAAAATGACCAAATTTGAAAAATACTAAAAAAAAAGTACACTGCAAAAAATCATTAGCAAATTTAACACTGTACGTGTTAAAATCAATCCTTTTATAGTCTACATGCACGACCATCCAAAAAAAGTGTTTAGTGTTGAGAATTAACACCCATGCATTGTTGGGTTCCCAACATTTTGGTGTGGAAATTATCACTTTGAAAGTGTCAATAAATCAAAACAATAACCCTTCATATTGTTGTTTTACTAACACTGTAGGTGTTAAAATCAACCCTGTCAAAGTGTACATGTGCGACCATCCAAAAAAGTGTTACATTTACACTTTGAAAAGTGTTAACAAACTAACACTCATGCATTGTTGGGTTGCCAACTCATCTGGTGTTGAAAATTTAAGAAAAGGATTTGCTTCTGTACAGTTCGGATCAGAAGTGTGTGTGTGTGTGTAGCACAAGCTAGTGAACCATTTTGAAAAAATAAACACTTGGTTTCAAAATGAATTTATTTTCAGTAAATACACTTCATGTTAATTCAGTCAGTGTTCAGTTTTTATTTACAATGCAATTTCCCATGAAGGGACTGAGCGACATGGTATAAGTAACAACAAAAAAAGCCACTTGTTTAACACTGGTCTCAAATAAGGCAACCCTCCGTGACAACATATAGGAATAAATCACTTCCATATGACATTTGAATATCAAAAGGTTTGAAATATCTCAAGCTCCCCTTTTCCAGAACCTTTATCTTCCTTGGCTTTTTATCACTGACTTGAAAAGCATGACAATGTTAATGAAAAAGTTTGAAATTCAACCAAAACAAAGAGAACTTGCTCTTTTGTGTAAAAGTATAGTAATTATTTTGCAGAACACTGGTATTTCTTCAATGACATCTGTGCAGAGAACAAGGCCAACATGGTATTCAACCCCAGAGCATTTCACCCATGTTGTGTGACTGACTTTAGTCTGCGCATTGATCTGAAGGTTTTCAGAAATGTATTCAAAATGTTCTAGTGTATTTAGCATTTGGATTTTAATTTGACCAGATTCAACAGATTTTAAGCTCATGCACTCCCAATGATAAGCTACATGAAACTGGTGTTTTTTTCTTTTTTTTTTTTGCAAGTGATATGGTAAAATTCTTGAAAAATGTATGTTTGGCCTCAAACCTCATTGTCCACACATGGAGCAATGGTCCAATCTTGCGTATGCACCTGGGATAATGCAGCATGAAATTGTTTTGGAATCAAGTTCTTGGAGGGATACAATTCTTTGAACAGTTGATGATGTTCTTGAATTAAGTGTTTCAAATACACTGTCATGGATGGGGAAAATACTATATTGATAATATTCAATAATAAAAGTAGTAAGTTCCAATATCTGTTCCCCTCAGGTATGATGTCACCAAATATTAAAGGTATGTTTGTGATCAAACAAAATTTGAGTAGCATTTAGTCCAATCCCATTTCCTTCAGTGTCCAAGCTTATTTTTGTTGGCCTATTGTTTTTGTTCAAATAGCCATAGTTAAAGGCATAAACCCTATTGAGAAGGCTTTCCTTTGAGGTAAAGTTTTTGATGAAGTATTCAAAGAGCAGTTTGACTTCGTATTGACCAACCCCTTCTAAAATGTTGTGTATAATGTCAAAAGCGTAATTGTCTGATACTTTGAAATAAGACAACGTATTAAGTATAGTGTTGTGCTTGATTCCAAAAAAAGATGATGCCATAGGATCTTCCAACAGATTGGCATAATGCTCCTCATTCAACATTTGTGTTTGTAATGTCAAACATGGATCGTCCTCAGAAAAAACGGATTGACTGCATAAAATTACATATCTGCATTTTTAAAAATGAACTGTAGGGTCTTCAATATGGGAACATAAATGAATTTATCATTAAGTGGGACTTGCTCATATGTTTGCATGTGTCTATTCCTCTTTGTCTCAAACCTAACTCCTAAACACAACTCAATAGGCTGTACTACACCCAATTTGTTACTAAAATATTTCTTAAATGACAACTAAAATGATTTTCTATATTTTCAAACATATCCTCTAAAGATGATCTGCTAGGATTGTCTGAGGGAACTAAGCTCAATACTTGGTATTTTATGTTTGATTGCAGATCACTGACTTATTCTTCCAGATGTTTTACCATGGAACGAACAACAGTATTTGGTGTACCACTTCCTAGTAATTTGGCTACAATGCATGCACACATTTCTTGGCTTTGAGTTGCAGTTGTAGGTCTTTGTGGATCATGGGATGATTCTGTCTGTAATGTATGAGGCAAGCCTGTATTTAAAGGAATCTCTGGGAGTGCTGGCTCAGTAGATGCCATGTAACCTTCAATATATGATATACCACTAGCCACATTATTATGAATATTATTTAGATGTCTTCTAAAACCAGAATAGGTGCAAAACTGTAAACCACATCCCTTTTGAGCACAATTTAGTCTTAATTTTTTTTCTTGGACACATCCCATGACTTAATTTAATGTGCTGAAACAATTGTGTACTTGTTTGATGTAATGTCTTACAAATGAAACATCTATACATATTGATATTGTTATGTTTAACCCTAGTTCAACAGCTTTGTTCTCAATTCCCTGACCTTGGGACTGTCCTTGGTTCTACCTATGTCAATATTGTGTATTGTTGTCTGAACTAATGTGAACAGACTACAAAGAGATTTGTCATATTTCACATCGAACACAAAATGAGCCTTAACTAGCTCATCAAAGGCTGCAAGTGTTGTGCTTGCCTGACAAGGTATGAAGTTTCTGTCCATCACAATGTAAAAACATTGCACATCAGCTTTTGTCATCCCAGTAGCCAGGAGGTATGGTTGCTGATTTCCTTCAAACTCAGCAAGGTGGTCGTCCAAACTTCGGCATGACTAGAAAACAGCCATTCAAAATTGTCAACCACATTGTTATCAGCATAACAAAGTATTCACTATTTCTTTTATTTATTTTTTTAAATAAACATGGCTCCTACGAAATATAACTATTTGATAAACAATCTGGGACCAAGAACAAACCTTATGAAATTTCATCAAACGATCCACTGCATCACAAACACTGATTTTCAAGGCCCTCTTCCTTCCAGCTGGTTGGGGTGCAAGAAGATTAAGCAAAAGTAGCAGGGAGGCCATATCACCGTCCCACTCTGCAAAAACATAAAGCATAAACTACTACTCCTGTTGTGCTGTATCAATCTCCCTGATGATTTAATAAATTATGTATATAACTGTCAGCTTTTAATATTTAATTCAGTCAGGTATAACATGAACAGACTGTTTCAGGAATACCTGGATCTTCATCGAAACCTCCATCTTCCCTGGCAACAGATTTTAGTAGCTTCAGTAGAAGAGGTGTCACTTTAAGGGTCCTCGCCTCTTTGATAACTTTGTCTTTGAAGCTAGAACTCAATTTTTCCCAAAACTTTGATGCCGTCTCGGAGTCAAAGAGCAAGGAAAAGTCTTGAAGGATCTAAGTATAAATAATACAATCCACAAAGCTACATTTTAAATTCTTTATTTGCCCCTGAGAAAATACCTCAATCAAAGCACATGGCTGAACAACAATCTATCCTACTGCAACCAATATAAACACTTACCAGTCCCTTGGTATCGAGGAATCTTGGGAAGACACTGGGACCCTTCTCATGGTCATGAACGATGCGCTGCCGGTAGTCAAAGGTTTCTCTCATCTTGAGCAGAATTATCTCAGGATCATTGGAGTGATTCATGACAGATATGGCCTCTACACAACCATTGGCTTGTAGTTGATCATGTAGATGTCTGATTTCGCTTGAAGTTGTGGGACCACCACTTGTCTCCATCTTCTGAATTTCCACCTTTGTACTAGTCTTGCATTGTATTGTTTTGAGACGCCAAGCCAGGAAACCAGTGCCACTCTGGCCATCATAAAAATGTTCCTGTTCAGCGAAAGAGAAAAAAGCAAACAAAAAAACTAAACTAATGTGCAATAAATTCGTATAAAGTTTAAATCATTCATAAAAAAATGTAATAGTCATGCACTGTGTCACATTAATCAGTGGGTTTTGAATATATTTTCCAATGTCATTGTTATGTAGCTAATAATGTCAACACATCAATCATATATCAGTGTTATCACTTATATAACCCTTTTTTGAGTATGGCTCCCTTAACGCAGGGAACAATGTGATAATCCCAAGAGCATACATGTCTTTTGTTTCCTTGCGAGGAATTCTTCTGTAAAACCAAAGTGTCATGTACCGGGGGGCACAGGAACAGGGCACCCAATTGCAGTGCGTGATCGAAGGGATGGTTGGACAGGCATGGGTCGGGTGCTGGCAGATCAGGGCTATCAAGGGCTAGGCGACGACGTGGTCATGGTCTCAGGTGAGGGTCAGGATTAAGTAAACGGAGCAGTTGGCTTAGAGACAAGAAGCTAGGAATACAAGGCTTAGAGTTGCAGAGGAAACTGGCAAAACTTCGCCCAGACTGAGTGAAGAGAGGGGATTATAAAGGGAACCGAAACCAGGTTTGTGAAGTGCAGGGCGAATGGGAGCAGAGGGTGAGAGAACAAGTGCACAAGGGTTTCCGGAATGTTAAGTGCAACATGAGATACTGTTTTATTTGGTGAAGTATTTTACATTTCAAATTAAAAAACAATCATTACAAATTTTAATACTTGTGATTAAAATTTGAAAAATCAATTCTTAAAATCACTTAAAATTTTTAAAATCTTTGTGATTTAACGTAAACAAAATAAATGAACTTCAAATAAACAAGTGCACAAAACAACAAAACAAACGTGATTAAAGCAAACTGCTACCAACATAAAAGTCAAATACATTGAAAATAACTGAAAATGCACCGGACAAAATAAAGAAACAATTAAAATGGTAAAAATAAAAAACAAACAAAAACGGTTCAATGCATTTAAAATTAATCCAAAACGGTCAACAAATAAATAGAACAAAACTAAACCAAAAAAAAAAACCCTAAAACAACTAAATCTTTAAAAACAGTTAAAATTCATTTTTAAAAGTCATTTTAAAAGACAATCATTCATAAAATAGTTAAAAGATCTTGGACTCGGGCTCCAGCAGGGGGAGATGACTGTCCCCGGAGGTGGGTCCCATCATGGATCCTGAGCTCCCCCAGATCTTGTATATGCCAGTTCCTAAAGGCTTCCTCCTTGCCCCTCTGATGGACCTCCAGATTGACATAGTACCTCACGAGTACCATGCCCCTCCGCGCGATGACAATCGGGTCCAGCTCCTGCTTATTGAATAGACAGATATTCCGTCCCTCCCACAGGGCCTGCTCCACTGCGCAGACGACACGCCACCAGCACCTCAGGGTGGAAGATGTTAATCCCCTGGCTGGACCATATAAGATCTGCTGGGCGGTCGCCCGCGCAGGAACAGCAAACCTGTGGAGGAACGGAGAAAACAGGAGCCAGACCCTGTAGGCGGAGGGGCAATCTCTAAAGATGTGAGCCTCCGTCTCCTTCCCCAGGCAACCCTTATAGGGGCAGATATCATAAGGGGCTAGGCCCCTTCTGTGCATGAACACTCGGGTGGGGAGACACCGACTCACAGTCATCCAGGAGACATCTTTCTGCATATTTGTGAGGCAAACGTGCGTAGCGTTAGCCCAGATAAACCGGCAGGTTTCAGGAGGGAAATCTTCTATCCGGCTGGTCTCCTGGGTAGATCTCATCTGGCTACAGATGGTCTTATAATCCCAGGAGGCCAGCACGACTTTATGGAGGCCTACTTCGAGCGCAAAGGCTCGGAGTGCCCTGTAGAACGGCGGGGGATCCCACGAGTGCGGCCTGGTGTTGTCCATGGCGCAGAGGCCGAATGGTCTCAGGCTGCTGGCAAACTAGAAGCGGTTTATAAAACTCACTTTCTTTCCAGCAGCCTGGATGTTCTTGACCACGTAGGCCAGCCCCTGCGCCTTTATCAGCCGCACAACTTCCGGGACCCCCCTGCCTCCATCCAGGGTACCCTTCACCATTTGCACTCTCTTCAGCCTCTCCATTTTGCTCCCCCAGACAAACCGAAATATAATCCTGGTCACTAGTTTTGCGACGACCTTGTCTGGGGGGAAGATCATTCCTACATAGAGGAGTATCGGGAAGAGGATGGCCTTTACGACCAGCACCTTACCGGCCATCGTCAAGGTCCTTGTGCTCCAGCCGTGGATCTTACTTTGGACTTTAGATAAAGCCTCCTCCCAGCCCGTGTTGGTCCCGTCGATCGTGATCCTCAGAACCTTGATGGATGGCTTCACAGGGAACACAGTCGGCGGGCCCCGGCCGACAGGCCATGCTCTGGAGAGGTAGACCTTGCTCTTGGCCCTATTGACAGCGGCCCCCGTCGCCCTGCAGAAGCCGTCCAGCAGTTCCTCAACCCTGGCCACGGACGGCTTGTCCGTGCAGACCACGGCCACATCGTCCATATAGGCCAGGGCTTTCAGTTGCATGACAGTTGGATCGCCTGCATGAACGGCTCCAGACAGAGGACGTACAGCAGGGCCGACAGGGGACAACCCTGTCGGACCCCCGACCTGACCGGAAATGGTTCGGTCAGGTGGCGGTTCACAAGGACCCTGCTGCTTAGGCCGCTGTAGATGATCTTAACCCACTTCCTCAGGCCAAGAGCGAGACCCATCCTCTCCATAACGAGCTGCAGGTATTCGTGGCCCACTCTGTCGAAGGCTTTCTCCTGGTCCAGGCTGATTAGGACCAGGGGAAGCCCTCTCTCGTTCGAGTAGGCCACGACATCCCTGAGCAGCATGGCGTTGTCGGCCACCGATCTCCCCCGGGCACCGCAGACCTGGTCGGGACCCACGACTTGAGGGAGTGGCCGCTGCAGACGGAGCGTCAGTGCTTTGGCCAGTATCTTGTAGTCGGTGCACAGGAGGCTGACCGGCCGCCAGTTCCTCAGATCCTTTGGATCTCCCTTCTTATGAAGAAGAGAGAGGATACTCCTCTTCATAGAAGGGGCCAGTCTACCCTCTCTGTACATCGACCCCAAGACCTGAGCCAGATCTTCCTTAAGCACCTCCCAAAAGATCTTATAGAATTCAGCAGGGATCCCATCGGGACCCGGTGTCCTTCCAGAGTTAAGACTCTTTATCACCTGGGAGAGTTCAGTGGTGGTGATCTCTGGATCCTCCTCGTCCCCCTCGTTGCGGGACTCCAACAGGGACAGAAAGTGATGGATCAGATTTTGATCCACCACCTTCTGATCGTACAACTCCCTGTAGAAGTCCCGCACCACTGTCTCAACAGCCTCTCTGCCCTCCACCTCCTGCCCCGAGGAGTCGATCATGGAGGACATTGCAGGCCGCCTCTCCTTCGTTTTCTTGAAGAAGAAGCAGCTGCACTTCTCGTCGTCCTCCATGATGCGGACCCTGGAAAGGACCATGATCTTTTCTTGCTCCTCCCGATAGAGGGCGGAGAGACTCAGTTTGACCCGGGCCACCTCCTCAGCTAGGTCGAAGCCTCTGAGCTGTAAAAGACTCAGGCGCTGGAGGCGGGCGTTTAGATGGAAATATCTCGCCCGCCTCTCGCGAGCTTTCCGTTTCCCCAGCTGAATGTAGTAGCCCTTGGTCCTTTTCTTCACCATCTCCCACCACTCTATGGGATAATCAAAAAGGTCCTTCAGGGTCCTCCACTCCTCAAGGCGTCTGCTAAAGGTCTTAATAACACGAGGGTCATCGAGCAGAGAGGTGTTGAGCTTCCAGACCCCAGGCCCCGACTCCCGTGTGCTCGGAATGAGCACCTCTGTCCCAGATCTGTCTCTATCAGTCAGGGCGTCGACCACAAAGTCACTCAGGGGCATACATTCTTTTTTCTCTCTATAGATATTCCAAAAACACTCCAGCACTTGAGGGTTCTTAAAACTCACCTCAAACACGTCCCTAGGTCCAGGCAGTTTCACCACGCAGTTCAGCTCAGAAGGGGCGAAGCCCAGGCCCCTCTGCAGCACGGACCTGCTGAACTCCAGCCGGGTGAGGGCCGCGGTCTCGGCTCCAGCCTCACGGCTGAAGCGCACCGCATTGTGGCGCCTCACACCGGCGGTTCGCTGGGCCATGCTGCACTTTCCTACCTGGGAAAGGGTCCAGAGGCTCTCAATCCGGAGGTCGGGGCAAGTCCACCTGGCTGGGGAGCAGCTTCCACCTCCGGGGCTCTTGCAGGGAGCGGGCCTTGCGGGGAGAAGTCCGGGCCCTGGCTGCAGGAGGCCTCCCTCAGGGACGTTCGCCGATCGGCCTGGTCGGTCCCTGGAATCCGAGGCCTCTCCTGGATCCTGGCTGGTGATGTCAGCGGGGAGCAGTCCTGGTCAGGCCGGGCTCTGGGTAGATGGTCGGCCGGGCTTCTGGATGGGACCCACTCCGTGAGGAGTCCGCCGACTCCTCTGGCTAGGTCCCCTGTCGCTCCCGGTCCATCCCAATCTCCGCTTGCCTCGGCCTCCGGACCGCTCCAAGGACCCAGGACTCTGCAGCTCTGTCAACCGGCACCTCCCCGTCTCGTCTGGTCTGGCCTGATGGATCAGCTCCCTGCAAGGAAAAGAAAAGGACTGTCAAATACAGTTCGATGCCCCCTGCTGGACAAAGGTTTCTCTCACAATTGGAGGGAAACCCGAGTCCAAGTGCAACATGAGAGCTGGGAGAAGTGAAAGAAATGGCGGCCTCTAGCGGGGATAGCAGGGTCTGGAGGTCTGGAAGGCAGCCACAAGGCATGGTTGGGGCTGGAGGGGGTGCTGGAGGAGTGGACGGGGCCGTGGAGGCCCTAGCAGGTGGAGCCGTGGAGACCTCGGAGGGCGGAGCTGTAGACAGGACCGGGACCGGGACAGGTGGCAGCCGGGACCAGGACCTCTGGCTGGGCGGTGGCGGTGGCTGCCGGGACCTCTGGCATCACTCCCACAGTGAAGGCTGAGCCACTCAACCGAAGAGCCACGTCAATATACATGACCAGAGTCCAGCTACATTTGCCTTCAGGCAGCAAGAAGGATGTATTTGTTTTAACTTGGTAACAAATAATTATCATCCTATTTAATCTATTTTCTAATGTTTATCAAAAGTTGTTAAATAAATCAAGTAAAACTGATTTCTGTTACATTGTCTCCTTTTATAACAAACTGAAGTTTATATGAATGAGATATGAGGGCTAATTAACACAATGAATAACTTTACCTCCAAAATTGGTTTCTCAGTCACTGTTCTGTTTTTCCCTAAAAAAAATAAAAAAGTAATTATAGTTAATAAAATGACAACATGTTAGCCATTTTCTTTCAAAGATACATAATGTTGTAAGTATGGTTTTCAGGGAAATTATTATTTATATTATGACATTAGATGCTAATGTCAAGCTTTTGTTATCATGTATCATATTGTGTTGAAAAGTATCATAGTGCATTGATAAATAATTAATCATCTGTGGAAGAAAAACAATCTTCAATCAGGTTGGAACGTTAGTTGCAATGCCTTTAATACACGCAGTGTGGAGAGGAACAGTGAATCAAGAAGATCCCAAAGTCGCTCTGCCTTCATTTAAAAGTCAGAGGCTTTTATACACAAAAATCAAAGATCTGGTTACAATCACAAAGTCATTACTATATTATCTTAGAGAGTTAGCTAAGCAGAATATATATCATTATAAGACAGAGTTCATAGGTCAACACATGGATTAGGGAGCAGGCAATTCAATCATACTGTTTGACATTGTCTCCAAGATTCTCATCATAAATAACAAACAGAAAACAAGCTACCTTCTGGCCTGTCCTCCTGGCTTAACCTTATCTTTCTTAAGTATACAAGAGAGTAAAATAGATATGAAGGAAAGAATTTCTAACTTTCCTTCCACACATCTAACTTCTTATAATGTACAAGCAATATTGATTTGATGCTTGCCTCCCTTTTCCTTTCTTCGTTTTTATTGTGGCCTTTTCTTGAGGAACCTTTAAAGTCAGATCTACAGAAGAATTGGCAAAATACTGGTATAAAATTCTGACTATGGAAATTCTTGTTTATAGGTTTCATTTCATAGCAGACTACAGACTGTTGCTGGCATTATGAGGCTGTATTATCCAATGAAACATTACCTTCAATTACTTTTATGGTATACACCACAGATAACCAGGCATCATTCTCAAAGTATTGTATAGCCTTTTCTTGTATGGAACTGTCTAGAATAACACTCTTGAATCTGCTAAGTTTTTCTGGTTGAGTTTCACTTCATCTTCAGAAACAAGTGCCCATCCAGAAAAAGCCATATGCTATTGCAAACCCAGAACATTTAGAAGAAATTTTCCGAATCATTTCTAAACTATAGAAAACATGAGGGCCATCATTACAATACCACTCGTGTTTTTTGTTCTTCTTGAACAGTAGGAAATAGGGATATGTGTTTAACTTTAATAAAATTGCTGAAATATTAATTGTATTCCTTTTAAAAACAGAGGAAAGAATTAACAGTTCGTCCATACATAGATGTACACCACCATCTGCCATTATAATTGTTTTTGGAAGATGTGTCACTTTCGTGTTTTTAATAAAGCAATTAGAGTCTGAATTTCCACACTGCAAGCATTTTATTTGGGGGGGCATTTCGTAGTTTGACGAAATATATTCTTCAAATCCGTTTTGATTGATGTTTGGAGAGACTACAACTTGTATTGTTGCTTGTTTTGCATGCGCTACAGGTTCATGTTCACATTTCTTGCATTGAATTACATGTAATATCTGTGTGTGAAGCAAATCTTCTGAAAGACATGTTTCGGAGAAATGGCTATCCATGTAATTACATACCATTTCTACCATATTTTCACTGTCTACGTGATTACTAAAAGAGGGCTTAATAAGGTGGGGGGGTTTGGGTGTTTCTCAATCTTTGCAGACAATGTTTCAATTAGTTATTTAGATTCACTGTCGTTGCATGTTCTAATTGGTGTAATATTTCTTTAATTGCTGTAGTACATTTAAGAAAATTTGAAATGAAAGTAAATATGGGTTCTTTGGTATTTACCTCTGTAGTTGCTGCAGTCTCAACTAAAAGAACATCCATATCTTTAGGGAAATTCGTGCCCTCTTCAACTCCATAGGTACCTGTGCCATTTGAAGTTGCAGCTGGAGTAACGCTGCTTAAATCCCCTATTCTCTCCAAGAAGTAAAAAAATTCCAGTTGTTTCTTCTTGATTGCAGTCTGGAGATTCAGGTGTAATGGAGACATCGTTAGCTTTTATTTTATAGTTGTCATTATTAAAGAGAAGCGCAAAATAATGACCACCTATATATGGCGGTACCTCGGTGACAGATTATTGATTTGAGATAATATTCAATTTCAGCACAGTCTTCCGAATCAAATTTTGTATTGCGAGACGCTGAAACTCTAGTTCGCAATACACCTGCATGCTGTGCCCGTGGTAACTGAATTACAATTAAGTCCTGGAATGATTGAAACACTTGTTTTCTAAATAGCGACCCACCGCAGAGAGAACACATATGTGGAGATTGTTCATCGTACAATTTGTCATTTAAAAGTTGGTTTAAAGATGTGGGCACATTACTTAATTGAACAGTAATCAACACACTAAGATTTTGTGATCCTGTTTCAATTTTTTTTACAAACGGTGCACGTGTCTGTATATGTTGTACCAAAACAATTAACTATGTTAAGGGATCTAGTCCAAGATATGAAAGGTAAGATAAAATCAGCCGGATCTTTTTCTCTTTTAAATGCGAGGGATGGAATGGCACTGCTAATCTCTTTTAAAACAGGACCTAATACATCCCGGGTTTGTTGCTACTGTACACAATAAATTCACCAACCCTCTTGGCATACCAGTCCTCTGTGCAATTAATAATTCAGAACGTGCTTTAAATTTCTGGTGTAATATTTTTATAGTCAAGATATATTGCATAACTGAGTTAAACCAACAGTTATTATATTTATTTGAAAATCTGCAAATGTATTTAACCATTCTTAACGTGGATTTAGGCCCAATTTTAGACTCGCATTTGCTGCTTTGTCCATCTGAATCAATTACATTAGTCATAGAATCTTTCTCATTAAGGTTGAACATTTTGGAATTAGTAGAAGGTGGCTTTTGGAAAGAAGGTTTAAGGTTTTTTGGGAGCGGTTTCTTTTTGTTCCACTGTTCTTCTGCTTCCAGTACTATGCGTTTTCTTTTATGCGTTTTTAATCTAATTTTATCACAGAAGTCTCTTTCTCTGGCCTTATAAAGTATGGATAGATTTTTAACACACTCGTCAATTCGAAATTTTTCATTGTTCAAATATAGGACTTTAATATTTTTAAAATTGACTTCACAAAAAGACGTTGTTTTATCCACATAACAGTTCTGCATTCTGTTATATCTGTATCTACCGAAACTGCCAATCAATAAATCAGACCAAATAGGAAGAACTGGAAGGAACAAAGAGAAAAGCTTTTCTAAAAGAATTGTTCCAAAGTAAAAGTACTTTTTATTTTTTGAAAATGATCGAGGAAAGGTGATTTTACTTTCTCATCCTTTATAAAAATGTCATCTAAAATTGAATTCGACTCTGGAGTTGATTGTGGTTTATTTATGTGTTCTACTCTACTTTTAAGTATACCTATGGTTTGATGTACCAGAGTATTATTGTACTTACAACCCAGAATAATGCAGATTTCATAAACAAATGAAGAGACCTCCTCGAGGCTGGTAGAATTAACTAAAATGCTGAATATATACATTCCAACTCTATAGCGCTCATCCTTCCCACTATATTGTTGTATGCATATTTCACTAGCCTGTTTCATTAAGTGACTTTTACAGGATCTAATGATTGTGAATTTAAGATCGTCTTCGTTTGCTGTTCCATTTACAATTTTCCAGCAACGAGCTAGATACCCTTCCATGTTTTCGCCATTGAATACTTTTGCAGATGCTTGCAGCAGCACTGTAGACCTGTCGCTGTTAATTTGCACAGGTAAAGTGTTATGTTGATAATTTTTTCTTTCATGGTCTCTAATAACCCTTAGGAAATGTTCCATTGCACTTTGTGTGTGCTCTTCACTAATCATAAACGCAATGGGGACAGATACATGGGGTGCAACAGGACTACATATTGATATTTCGTAATATAAAATTATTTTTTTTGCGCATTTGGTTTTAATCATTCTACCTGTTGCATCCCAGAAAGCCGGACTTCTACGAGTAATTTCGTGCAAAGCCTATACCCCCTTCTGTAAAACATATTATTTTAAGTGGTACCGGCTGTATAATTTTTATAAAACCCTTAAAGTAAGTGTTGTTTGCATCCTCCTCTTCCATGTTTTTCTGCAGAATCTGTAGTGAAGTAATTTCGTCTGCATGCATGTATGTATTACTAAGGTGCTCTGATTTAATTTTTCCGAACACAGCAGTGTTTGAACCAATGCCTGTTCTGTTATACGCAGCTAACGAGTTGGTGTCCGCGTTTGCTAAACACTCATTATAACATTTATATGACTTATCGAATTGTAATTGTTTACCCAAATTATATATCTCGGTGCTACTGAATGGCCTGGCCTTCAGGGAATGTGAAGAATGTAGTATCGACCCCCTGTATATTATATTAAAATATAATGTTTTGGGATTTTCAAGAGTTATTTGAAAATTCATTGTACACGATTTGTGTGCGCAATAGCCACATATCTTAAGATGCGCTTTGTTACTTACTCTTTTACGCGCGGTGAGGGTTAGATTCCTTAATTTTATTAGCAAATATACCTTCCCACATGTATTTCGGCAGTTTTGGGAATGGTGACATTAAAATAATCTAATGTCGCCTTTTCCGACAAAATGCATTTTAATGTATCTTGGCTGACTACAGGATTTTCATAATCTTGCTCCTCTACTATGTTTGTATCCTCGAGAAAATCATTCCATTCAACATGTTCTCTGTTATCTACAATATCAGTGCTTAAACTAACATCCGATATTTTAGAGGGGGGGTTAAAATAATCATGATCATTATTGACAGAAATAGATTGTGTGTATTCTGAATTGTTGCTAATGGTATCTGTACTGTCGCCTAATTCGGTCCTTGCGATATAATCATCTAGGTTTATATCTGTTTGCACTGCTGTGTTTATAAATTGTTTGCGTTGGGGTACATGTGGGCTTGTCGTGGGAATGATATCTTTGCATGTTTTAATAAACTTAGAAGTACTTTGCGGGTTCTTGTCTACTATAGTAAACCCTGTCTGTGTTGGGTTTATCTGTACTTTACATGTCTCTGAGCTACAAACAAAGCTTGTTGAATCAATACTGCCTGTGACTGGAATACCAGCGCATTCGAAATGGTACTATTGATTACAAATATCACAGGCCTGCATTGCTCTTTTACTTTTATTAGGGGATTTACAAATACAATGCAATTTCTTTTTTTTTTCTGCGGTTGTGTTATCCACCCTTCACTAATTCTTTTCTTATCAAGTTTTCTTTTCATATTTTGATTTGTAGGCCTAATATGTGATTTATCAGAAATATCTACCAAAACTATGTGTATATTGTCATTTTTACATATTTTTTCGTATTAGTTGTTTGATTGACTATTTTAGCTTTATTAATCTCACCTACTAGTGTTTGTATATTATTTCGATCCTCCTTCCAAATTGTAGACAACATAAGTCTACTTTTTCTTGAAGCTGCAGTTTGTGTGTGTGGCCAGTGTAATATTTTTGCAACAGATTGCCAAAAATCTGCATTATTTATAGAATGTGTGGTGGTTTCCTTAACTTGATTTATTGCAACAGCTATTGCTGCATAATCTAATTTGTTTTGTTTTTTGCCTTTCAATTTCTTATGTTTTACGTGTTCAGTATTTTTTGTTTCACTGCCTCCTTTGAGCTTTAGATGTTCAGTTCCACCTGTGTAAACATGTACCTCAGCTTCTGCCCGTCTCCCTCTCTCTCCAGACTGCCTCCCTGCTGCCTCTCCCTCTCTCTCCAGACTGCCTCCCTGCTGCCTCTCCCTCTCTCTCTCCAGACTGCCTCCCTGCTGCCTGTCTCTCTCTCTCTCCAGACTGCCTCCCTGCTGCCTTACCCTCTCCCTCTCCAGACTGCCTCCCTGCTGCGCCAGACTTTCTACTACCTATCTTGGCCCTCACTGCTTTTCTGCTATTCTTCTTTCCTTTCCCGTTTGTCTTTTCCTTCCCTTCTCTGTTCTCAACCTGTCCCTCAACTTGTCTGTATGCCTTAGGGTAGCACACGCAATCTACATCACTGACATGGCACACATGGCCACCACTGACATCCTGTAAGCAGTTGAAAGGCATACGTCTTTAAATGGAAACTATATAGTGTACCACAGTGAAGTGAGATTATGTATATATTTTTAAGATGCAAACATACAGAAGACAATTAAAGTATACAGAAATAGGATTTTTCCAAATATTTTATTGGTAGTATTTTACATGAGCACATGGACACACACTCAACACAAAACTATCATAATATGGTACGGCTTATTAAATGTGACAGTTTAATATATAAATATATCCATACTTACTCTGTAGAGCTCTCGAAACTGCTCAGCTGCAGCCTTCCTGCTGACTCCACGGCTCACGTCAGACCATTTGAATGGATTTTGTCTCTGTGGTAGTGCAGTTGTCCCTATCACCACAACCCGTAGGGTTACACCTGCATGTGCCTTTCTGGGTGCAGCAGGGGGGGTTATGTTCTCCGGTGGAACACAAAGCTGTACATATGCTGCACACCAGATCAGCTGAGCAAAGATGGGCATGCCAACATTATCGCTCAGGTGAACCCCATCAGCACACCACAGATCTGAGTTCCAAGCAGGGAAGTGTTCCACAGTGGAGAGGTACCTCAAACGTATCCACATGAAATCATGACGAATCGAACTGACTATTTATTTTGTGGTAAAATAATAGAGAAATGGGTGACATAATACACAGGATTTCAGATTCCGCAAAGTTGTTTAAATCAGTGTACTACTGTATAGATTACTCTTTCAGTTTCACTTGGTTTTAGTTAGTGTTATCAGGAAAATAAAACATGTATAAATATATTATTTAAAAATACATCTGATTTTCAATAAAAGCAAAGCAAACAATGATGGTAGAGGGTCATTTTCATTACACAAGAACACAGCACCACTCATATTAAGGTTATTACCTTATTCCATCTGCTCTGCACTGAATGGATAAGGCAGGTGAAATCTTTCCCTGCTTCTTCGATGGTATTGCTCTGTGTGATGTTGTTCCCTGGAGCAATAACACACACCAAGTCTGGCTGTTTGACCATGGTGGTATACAGCGCTTCCTGGCGGAGTATCAACGCACAGGCACCTGGAGTGCAGCTGAATCCAAAGTCAAGGTCACTGTCTGGCATCTTGACATGACCATCGACCAGACTCCTCAGGTGGGAATCTCCAATAACCATCACAAACTGAATTGGGAGAAATATTAATTTGTTGTATATGTGTAAATATAAACATTTCATATATACACTCACCTAAAGGATTATTAGGAACACCTGTTCAATTTCTCATTAATGCAATTATCTAACCAATCAATCACAACCATTTCTAGGGTTTACAAAGAATGGTGTGAAAAGGGAAAAACATCCAGTATGCGGCAGTCCTGTGGGGGCGAAAATGCCTTGATGCTAGAGGTCAGAGGAGAATGGGCCGACTGATTCAAGCTCATAGAAGAGCAACTTTGACTGAAATAACCACTCGTTACAACCGAGGTATGCAGCAAAGCATTTGTGAAGCCACAACACGTACAACCTTGAGGCGGATGGGCTACAACAGCAGAAGACCCCACCGGGTACCACTCATCTCCACTACAAATAGGAAAAAGAGGCTACAATTTGCACAAGTTCACCAAAATTGGACAGTTGAAGACTGGAAAAATGTTGCCTGGTCTGATGAGTCTCGATTTCTGTTGAGATTTCTGTTCAGAATGAGAACATGGATCCATCATGCCTTGTTACCACTGTGCAGGCTGGTGGTAGTGGTGTAATGGTGTGGGGGATGTTTTCTTGGCACACTTTAGGCCCCTTAGTGCCAATTGGGCATCGTTTAAATGCCACGGCCTACCTGAGCATTGTTTCTGACCATGTCCTTCCCTTTATGACCACCATGTACCCATCCTCTGATGGCTACTTCCAGCAGGATAATGCACCATGTCACAAAGGTCGAATCATTTCAAATTGGTTTCTTGAACATGACAATGAGTTCACTGTACTAAACTGGCCCCCACAGTCACCAGATCTCAACCCAATAGAGCATCTTTGGGATGTGGTGGAACAGGAGCTTCGTGCCCTGGATGTGCATCCTACAAATCTCCATTAACTGCAAGATGCTTTCCTATCAATATGGGCCAACATTTCTAAAGAATGCTTTCAGCACCTTGTTGAATCAATGCCACGTAGAATTAAGGCAGTTCTGAAGGCGAAAGGGGGTCAAACACAGTATTAGTATGGTGTTCCTAATAATCCTTTAGGTGAGTGTATATATATACAGTGAGGGAAAAAAGTATTTGATCCCCTGCTGATTTTGTACGTTTTCCCACTGACAAAGAAATGATCAGTCTATAATTTTAATGGTAGGTGTATTTTAACAGTTGAGAGACAGAATAACAGCAAAAAAATCCAGAAAAACGCATTTCAAAAAAGTTATACATTGATTTGCATGTTAATGAGTGGAATAAGTATTTGATCCCCTATCAATCAGCAAGATTTCTGGCTCCCAGGTGTCTTTTATACAGGTAACGAGCTGAGATTAGGAGCACTCTCTTAAAGGGAGTGCTCCTAATCTCAGCTCGTTACCTGTATAAAAGACACCTGTCCACAGAAGCAATCAATCAATCAGATTCCAAACTCTCCACTATGGCCAAGACCAAAGAGCTGTCCAAGGATGTCAGGGTCAAGATTGTAGACCTACACAAGGCTGGAATGGGCTACAAGACCATCGCCAAGCAGCTTGGTGAGAAGGTGACAACAATTGGTGCGATTATTCGCAATTGGAAGAAACACAAAATAACTGTCAGCCTCCCTCTGTCTGGGGCTCCATGCAAGATCTCACCTCAATGATCATGAGAATGGTGAGGAATCAGCCCAGAACTACACGGGAGGATCTTGTTAATGATCTCAAGGCAGCTGGGACCAGTCACCAAGAAAACAATTGGTAACACACTACGCCGTGAAGGACTGAAATCCTGCAGCGCCCGCAAGGTCTCTCTGCTCAAGAAAGCACATGTACAGGCCCATCTGAAGTTTGCCAACATCTGAATGATTCGGAGGAGAACTGGGTGTAAGTGTTGTGGTCAGATGAGACCAAAATCAAGCTCTTTGGCATCATCTCAACTCACTGTGTTTGGAGGAGGAGGAATGACCCCAAGAACACCATCCCAACCGTCAAACATGGAGGTAGAAACATTATGCTTTGGGGGTGTTTTTGTGCTAAGGGGACAGGACAACTGCACCGCATCAAAGGGACGATGGACGGGGCCATGTACTGTCAAATCTTCGGTGAGAACCTCCTTCCCTCAGCCAGGGCATTGAAAATGGGTCGTGGATGGGTATTCCAGCATGACAATGACCCAAAACACACAGCCAAGGCAACAAAGGAGTGGCTCAAGAAGAAGCACATTAAGGTCCTGGAGTGGCCTAGCCAGTCTCCAGACCTTAATCCCATAGAAAATCTGTGGAGGGAGCTGAAGGTTCGAGTTGCCAAACGTCAGCCTCGAAACCTTAATGACTTGGAGAGGATATGCAAAGAGGAGTGGGACAAAATCCCTCCTGAAATGTGTGCAAACCTGGTGGCCAACTACAAGAAACATCTGACCTCTTTGATTGCCAGCAAGGGTTTTTCCACCAAGTACTAAGTCGAAGGGGTCAAATACTTATTTCCCTCATTAACATGCAAATCAATTTATAACTTTTTTTAAATTAATCTTTCTGGATTTTTTTGTTGTTATTCTGTCTCTCACTGTTAAAATACACCTACCATTAAAATTATAGACTGATCATTTCTTTGTCAGTGGGCAAACGTACAAAATCAGCAGGGGATTAAATACTTTTTTCCCCCACTGTATATATATATATATATATATATATATATATATATATATATACACTCACCTAAAGGATTATTAGGAACACCTGTTCAATTTCTCATTAATGCAATTATCTAACCAACCAATAACATGGCAGTTGCTTCAATGCATTTAGGGGTGTGGTCCTGGTCAAGACAATCTCCTGAACTCCAAACTGAATGTCTGAATGGGAAAGAAAGGTGATTTAAGCAATTTTGAGCGTGGCATGGTTGTTGGTGCCAGACGGGCCGGTCTGAGTATTTCACAATCTGCTCAGTTACTGGGATTTTCATGCACAACCATTTCTAGGGTTTACAAAGAATGGTGTGAAAAGGGAAAAACATCCAGTATGCGGCAGTCCTGTGGGCGAAAATGCCTTGTTGATGCTAGAGGTCAGAGGAGAATGGGCCGACTGATTCAAGCTGATAGAAGAGCAACTTTGACTGAAATAACCACTCGTTACAACCGAGGTATGCAGCAAAGCATTTGTGAAGCCACAACACGTACAACCTTGAGGCGGATGGGCTACAACAGCAGAAGACCCCACCGGGTACCACTCATCTCCACTACAAATAGGAAAAGGAGGCTACAATTTGCACAAGCTCACCAAAATTGGACAGTTGAAGACTGGAAAAATGTTGCCTGGTCTGATGAGTCTCGATTTCTGTTGAGACATTCAGATGGTAGAGTCAGAATTTGGCGTAAACAGAATGAGAACATGGATCCATCATGCCTTGTTACCACTGTGCAGGCTGGTGGTGGTGGTGTAATGGTGTGGGGGATGTTTTCTTGGCACACTTTAGGCCCCTTAGTGCCAATTGGGCATCGTTTAAATGCCACGGCCTACCTGAGCATTGTTTCTGACCATGTCCTTCCCTTTATGACCACCATGTACCCATCCTCTGATGGCTACTTCCAGCAGGATAATGCACCATGTCACAAAGGTCGAATCATTTCAAATTGGTTTCTTGAACATGACAATGAGTTCACTGTACTAAACTGGCCCCCACAGTCACCAGATCTCAACCCAATAGAGCATCTTTGGGATGTGGTGGAACGGGAGCTTCGTGCCCTGGATGTGCATCCCACAAATCTCCATCAACTGCAAGATGCTATCCTATCAATATGGGCCAACGTTTCTAAAGAATGCTTTCAGCACCTTGTTGAATCAATGCCACGTAGAATTAAGGCAGTTCTGAAGGCGAAAGGGGGTCAAACACAGTATTAGTATGGTGTTCCTAATAATCCTTTAGATGAGTGTATATATATATATATATATATATACACACACACATATATATATATATATATATATATATATATGTGTGTGTGTGTGTGCATGTGTATATGTATATATATGTTTGTAATAAAATGTATGCATAATATTCTTTACAAATCTTTGAAGTCGCTCCCATGTTGTCTGGAATGATGGTCTTATGGAAACGGTTCATGATGGTTCATCTTGGCCACTTGGAGATTCTGTGTCTCATGCCGGTCCCCCAAAATTGCACATCCATTGCTAAAATAAGTATTATTATTATTATTATTATTATTATTATTATTATTATTATTTTAAGACAAATACTGCTTTGAATAAGGAACACCAAAAGAAACAATAACACATGGAATTTATACATTGGTTACTTTGGATACTTTGCGGTTGGTTTTAACTCGAAAATCTCTAAATAAAACATTGTTGCAGAAGGTATACAATTTAACGCTGTTAAATAAATTATGTATTATGCATGACCCGAAATCAAGCAGGCAGGTTTGCGCCGTGTGTCAAAATATGATATAGCCTACTCAGTATAGTCTATGTGTTTGTCCTTGTAAGTTTAATAATAATAATAATAATAATAATAATAATAATAATAATAATAATTGTATTATATATTATTTTAATAGCGAAAATAATAGATAACCTTGGAAAAAAATATAATATGTAGCCTATAATTGTATATTGTTTATTTAATGGAGAGAAACACCTCTACAAATACCTTTACATACATTACAATGATGTATCATGGGATTTGGGAGACAAGTTTGATTCAACATCACTGACGGGAGTTTTGCACAACCTTCACACTTAATTATCCAACAATTAGCCGAAATGTATTGCATATTCTAAAATGCAGGCACGGGCGGGATATCGATAGGAATATAGGCTATAGATACATAACGAGTGAAAATGTATTTTAAATATCTGCACTTTTTTAAGTTCCGAAAGTTGCAGGCTATAACACGTTACATCAATACAAATATATGTATTTATTGTACACATTCCACCATTATTTTATCAACAGCAACATAAAATTATCAATAATATTTATAATCATCATCATACATCATTGCCACAATCTTAACATATCATTTTTAAATATTTACCTGATAGAAAGTGCAATTACCCAATATAAAAACAATGTTAATCTATAGAAATAGAAAAAATAGAAAGTCAATGTAAACGTATGTTAAAATATATAATCGTTATAATAATCGTCAACAAAAAGCTTCTAAAGTCGCTTCTCTGCTCGAAGTCGTGTCTCTGCTGGTCTGAAAGGACTCTTTGAAGAGTGGGAATGAATGGAAGACTATACAGCACTTCTATTACTGTAAAAGCGGATTGATGCGCAGATAACGGACTCGACTTTTATTTTCAAAAAATATCAGCTTCACCGGAAGTTTGTGTTACCACCGGAAGCCACTAACGTTGCTTAATGTTGCTCGGTTCACTATCCTCACCGGGGCAGCTTGTCCGTTAGGTTACCGGATGTTTCTCTCTCCTTGTGACAGACAGACAAGCTGGAGAAGGAACAGGGGGAGGGAGGCGTGTCGACAACTTGTTACTCCAGGGGCACCTCCACACCAATCAGCGCACCAGACCGTTTATCCGTCGGGCGAGGGGGCCCAATCAGCAGGCATGAGCCCGGAGATAGCCGAACTGAACCGAACGCGGCGGGGCTTAACTTGTTGTTGTGAATACGGCTATAACCCTGAGCAAGAGACCGAAAGAAAGAGTCGCCTAAGATTTAAAACACCGATAACTTTCGGTTTGTTATCGCTTTAAAAGTACAAATCTGATTGTTTTGAATTTCTAAAACGTGCCTGACACACAGTTATGATTCGCTTGGCTGTGTTTCTGACGTTGTGCGTCGCTCTTGGCTCCGGTGTTTTCAGGTTAGTTATCGAAACTGTTTTGTTGTTAGATTGATTGATAGATTGATTGTTTATTTATGTATACATGTACTGATTGAGTGACTGTGCAGTATAACCTGAATTTATTATGTTTTTTAATGTGACTGTTTTCTTCATTTTCCTTGTGGACAGTGATTTCTAACACTTATAACGTAGGTATTTTTCTAATTTCTACTGATGTATTGTTACTGCTGGTGGTATCAAATGTTACCCACTGAATCCAAAATAAAACGGCATGTTATTTAATTTATAACAAGTGTTTATTTAATATTATTATTGCGTTGCTCTTGTACGGCGAAAGTTAGGTAGTTTTCCAACTTCCGTTTTTCGGTTTCCTTCTTGTGACAGTGTACTGTATTGCGTCCAGTGTTTGTTAGTGAGTGTGTGTTGTCCCCTCTCTCTGTCTCAGTCTGTGTGTGAAATTGAGGAAGAGATTTTGAACACTGAGCTGAGCAGTCTTTAGTTCAGGGCTGGGCGGTATACTGTAAACAACTATATACCGGTATTCATTTATTGACCGGTTTGGGCTTTTACTATACCTTCATATCGGTATTTTAAAGTTTTCTATGCTAAATTAAATAATTTACTAATTACTGTGTCATTCAGTCATAGCATTCAGGACTTTGTATTGCACTTATGTTGTAAGTCGCCCTGGATAAGGGCGTCTGCCAAGCAATAATAATAATAATAATACCAATAAACTTGATCGCGTTCGCGTATCCCACCGACTGCTTGAGACTGCTCTGACATGAGACGCATCTGATCAAAGAACGCCGATGGTGTTTTTGTGTAAAGCAAATTTCCGCAGATCTACGCAGATCTGCACGGCTCCACAAATGGGATCGGTGGGATCCTGCAGATCTGCGGTACAAGAACGCGACCACCTTTCTTCAACAAACCCTGCAGAAATCGATGACTTAATTTGTTGTTAATTTTTATGTTATTTTAGTTTTTAATAAAAAAATAGAATTGCCAATCATTTAAGTAACAACTTAATTATTGTGCATCACAGATTTACATTTTTTTTAAATAATTGTAATTATTTAATAAAGCATTGCCAATGCTAAAGCGTTGATCTAGAATTCTATATCTATGGTTTTGACAATGCTGTTCGCAGTAGTAGTTTTCATTCAGTTTAACAAGTCCCTCTTGATTTCTGCATAATCTTACTCGCAGCCACAGCTCGCTTCCTGCTGCAGCTTCTCAGAGCTGTGCTGACTGTGCAGATTTCTGTGGGCGGGGCTTAGTGGCGTCACGCAGAAACGCTTAAACAACACGCATCTCTGAGTCTCTGTGCACTACTTGTTTTGGACGAATGCTGCGTTAGCCAAATATCGAAAATAAATTCCATGTGTTCCATGTTGACATAAATAAACAGACTTGATAAATGCACAGTGAAGACGAGATGGAGGAGAGGAGTGTGGCTGAAACTTCACAGCACAGTGACCCCAGTGAATCTGTCCCGAAGGAAGGTGTGTCGTTGATAGAGTGGACGTGATTTGTTTTTAAGACAACTGACACAGAACGGGGAAACGTCATTCAATGCCAGTTGTGTCCTATTACTTTTGCTTTACAAACAGTTTAAAATGGCCATTAAAAATAGTCATACTGTCAAAAATGTGAAAAATACCGCGATACTGTATTTTGGCCATATCGCCCAGCCCTACTTTAGTTCTCCCTCCTTTTTACATTCTGCGATTTAAAAATGTGTTTTCTGTGGAATTCTACGGAAGTGATTAAGATCAGAAAAAAAAGTTTAATGAAATGAACAATTAAAGGCATAAACCAAGACCATGATGGCTGCTTAAAATTGTAGTGTACAATTTCAATGTCTCAAAATGAGCATGCAACATCATGATTGCCAGTTGGAATGACAATGCTAACATTTGTCGTGACAAATCAATATCGAATCAAATTATTTTAAAATGCATACGATTACATTAAGTTTAAGTGCATAAACATAAATTACTTTTAGATTACATTACTGTAAATGAAAAACTAAATATAATTGTCCACTAAAAAGATTTGATTTGTTTTCTAATCAAATTAATTGTCTATTATAAAATACTCAACTATTCTGACTGCACAATAAAAATACAAAAAACATAAGCTACAGTTTATTTCTCCGATATAGGTATTGTGACCATAATGTTTGTAAATGCCGGCATAACTTCAATATAATTTTAATTAGGTGAGACGTAAGCTTTACAAGTCTACACAGCGATGCATGGAATCCGAAATACTTGGCATCAACCGTAACACACTGATAATGATTTAGCTAAGTTAGGAAAGGAAGGAATCGGTTTGCATTTGTTAACGTTAGGTAGCCGGGCACGTTAACTTTTCTCTCTCTCTTCAGAAGCCACCGTTTTATGTATGGTTTTTGTCAAGGTCCTCTGCCGTTTTAAAATTGTTGATTTTCCTTGTGTGGTCAAGGACTTCGTTACATACCTTACAATATAACTTCCAGCCATCCTTCTGAAGATCTGTGTACTCCCTTGAATAAATTAAATCGCATTTCATTTAAACTATTTCGTTTTGTCCCTCCTATGACAGTAATAGCAGATCAAACAATATAAATAATACATGATGCTTACAAGTGAATGAAATGCAAAATGGGTGCTACACACTTTGTATTGCACTTATGTTGTAAGTCGCCCTGGGCGTCTGCAAAGAAATAAACAATAATAATAATAATAATAATCATAATACTTTATGTAATGTTATTGACAGATAGTGGTTATAGGCCATATGGTACCACTTTTTTAACATTTTTCCATGTCTATCATTTCAAAAGTGTCTTATTCTGCAGGAGAAGTCAAATTTGCAGATTTCTGGAGGGACTATCATCTTAATCAATACAGTGGTGTCCAGTCAGTCAGTGTTATGTACTGTAATGTTCAGTCAGTGTCTGTATTAACCTTCTTTCCTCTCTCTCAGGATTCCTCTGTTGAAGACTCGCTCTGTGCGCAGGATGCTGACGGACAGCGGGCTGACCTCAGAGCAGCTGAGGGACCGGGTCAGCAGTAAGCAGGGGCAGGGCGAGGTGTTTTACCACACCACAGCATCACCCCAGCCCCTCCCCATGGAGAGACTGGACAACTTTATGGATGTCAGTATACTTCCTCTCTCCCTCAGGCCCAGTATTATGGGCTATATTAACTCTCCCCTTCTCTCTCCCCCACAGTACTTTGGGCTGATGGAACTGTGTTAACTAACTCTCTCTCTCTCTCTCTCTCTCTCTGTCTCAGGCACAGTACTATGGGCAGGTGGGGCTGGGCTCCCCTGCTCAGAACTTCACGGTGGTGTTTGATACCGGCTCCTCCAACCTGTGGGTCCCATCCATCAAGTGCTCCTTCCTCAACCTGGCCTGCTGTGAGTGCCAACCTAGTGTATGTGTCCCTGTGTACGTGTCCCTCTCCGTGCCTGTCCTGAGTGTCTATCCCTGTCAGGGTTTAATAACCTGCAGTATCAGACAGTGTCTGTGTTAACTGCCCTCTCTCAGGGCTGCACAGGCGCTATGACTCCAGGAAGTCCAGCTCTCATGTTGAAAACGGGACGCAGTTCCACATCCAGTACGGCCGAGGCAGCCTGAGTGGCTTCCTGAGTCAGGACACCCTGACCGTGAGTACAGATGCACAGACTCTCTGACCATAAGGCCTGGTGCGCAGACACCATGGCCGTGAGGACAGACGGCAGCACAGACACGCTGACCTCGAGGACAGACGGACAAACGGACACCCAAACATGCTGACTGTAAGGACAGACGGACGGTGAGATTTGGACAGTGATATTGTTATGTATGTTACTGTTGTGACCCTCTCTCTGTGTCTCAGCTGGCCGGACTGATGGTCAGTGGTCAGTGTTTTGGGGAGGCAGTTAGAGAGCCGGGTGTGGCTTTTGCCTTTGCTCGATTTGACGGTATCCTGGGCCTGGGGTACCCCTCCATCGCCGTTGCTGCAGCAACGCCCCCCTTCGACCTCATCATGGACCAGAAACTGCTGCCTAGCAATGTATTCTCCTTCTACATCAACAGGTGTGTGTGTGTGTGTGTGTGTGTGTGTGTGTGTTCCTGTCTGTGTGTTGGTTGGTTGGTCAGTGTGAATGTACAGTACTGTCCAATCAGTTAATGCAGTGGTTCTCAAACTGTGCACCCCCAGGTGGTACGCCAGACTACCCTGTAATATGTAGTATGTTGTTGCACAGAATTTTTTTAAATTAAAATTATAATAATAAAATCTATGTAAAATTGTTATTTGTAATGTATTGAATTTGTTTAACAAAGCTTGGGTTTTAATATTTTGTATTTTAATTAAGTTTATTACATCTATTAAGTTCCTGTTCGCTACATCGGCCTGCGCGCACTAATATTCAAGTGTTTATACCACTCTCGAACTCAGAGAGACAGTGTAGCCATATCCGCCTGCAGAACGATTTTAAAATGAATACCTCACAAAATCAACTGTATATCATGGCTGAAAGGAAAAGACTCCAAGAGGACTGATCCCAGCTCCGATAGATCAGACACGCACGTTGAGACGGAGGAGGATAATAAATGGACACTAGCTCTGCTGCTGAACCTACAGACTGCTGGTGTTAGCAAGTGTCGGAAAACGGCAACAAGGCAGTAAAATCCGAAATGATCTAAGTTTGGGATTTACTTACACCGGGGAGGAGGAAGAGCCAAGACCACAGTGTGTCGTTTGCTGTGAGATGCTCAGCAATGAGAGCATGAAGCAGCGCATCTGAGGCGGCACTTCATGCGATTTTGAAGGATTTGAGGCTGTTGATTTTTTTCAGAGGAAACTTCAAAGATCTGAAGCAGCGCACGTCCACCATAAGAAACAGTGCTACTGCAGTTTCCAAAGCCCAAGAAACTTCTTACCATGCTAGTCTGCACATTGCTAAAGCAGGTAAGTCCACACTATTGGTGACGAACTTTGTTTACCATTTTGGCAAAAGAGCTGACTCATTATGTGTGGAGAAAAAGCTGCTAAACAGCTCGACCTGGTGCCCCTTTCACTCGCAAAATTATTGCTATGGTACATGATGCCAGAAGTATGCTGATAGAGCGCATTAAGATGAGCAGATGCTTTTCACTACAATTAGATGAGTCTACTGATGTCGCTGATTTGGCCAATTTGTAGGTTTATATTAGATATGAGTTTGAGCGCATGTCCCATGAGGACTTTCTGTTCTGTAAGCCGCTACCAACAAGAACTATACAGGGCAGCATATTTTTCTTCTGAATGAATTAATTCAATCAAAGAGAATGGCATCGACTGGAAAAAATGTCAGAGTTTGTACAAAGCGATGACAGGCCGACAGCGGTGTAGTTGCCTGGATTAGAGAGGTCGCTGTGGATGTGAAGTGGACGCACCGCAGCATGCACTGCGGCCAGGCACTGGCAGTCGGGAACATGCCTGATTTAAAATCTGTGCTAGACTCTGCTGTCAAAGTAGTGAATTTTATCAAAGCCTGACCAATGAATTCACGTCTGTTCAGTGTGCTTTGTAATGAAATGGGCAGTGAACATGCGCATCTTTTGCTGAAAAAGCTCATGAAGTGAGGCTCATGGGGCTCTGCACTCTGAGGTCCAGATGTTTATGCATATCCAGAAATCTCCTTTGGCAAGTCTATTTGATGATCCATTATGGCTGGTACAATTAACCTACCTGGCTGATATATTCTCACGTTTGAATGAGCTGAATATGGGACTGCAAGGGCTCTCTTTAACAATTTTTGATGTGTCTGACAAGATCACTGCTATGAAGTAAAAGCTGCAGCTTTTGTTAATAAAATCAAGGCAGGCAATGTCTCTGCTTTCCCAACTCTGAAGAACCATCTGCACACATGGTGTAGCATTTGATGCTGCAGTTTGTGATGTGATTGTTGTGCAACTTTTGTCATTGGAAGAACAGTTCGAGTATTTTCAAGTAGAGGCCACACCAAAGTGGATCAGGAACCCTTTATTGTTGATGTCACAGGAATACCTGAGGATCTGTCCTGTGCAGGACAAGTTGCTTGAGTTAACATCTGAGGATACTTTAATGTCAGAATTTAAACAACTTGTCACTGTTGAACTTCGGGATCCAAAGGCAGAGTCACTACCCAGCCCTCTCATTAAAGGCTGTGTGGTTTTTGATGCCTTTTGCTACTACCTATCTTTGCGAGAGAGGTTTCTCTGCTCTCCCTGCAATCAAGACAAAGTCTCGCAACAAAATGAATGCTGATCCAGATCTGGGTTTGAAGCTCACTGCCCTTGTCCCTGACATTGCAAGGCTTTCCTCGGGTAAAAGGGCTCACCCCTCTCGCTAAAAGTGCTCAGTGCTATTTTTATTATTTGTGCATGTGCGTGTGTGTGCTCATGTTGGTCATTGAGATTTTCTGTGGTTCCTATGAGAAGGTGACTTGTAGGTGGTACTTGGATGCTTTGGTTTGATCAGGGGTGGTACTTGGTTAAAAAAGAAGTTAATGTATCTTTAACCTCTCTCCCTCTTTCCCTGCAATATGGCAGTGTGGGTGAGCCAGTATGTTTTACTGTATTCCTTCCCCCTCTCTCCCTCTCTCTAAGGGACACTGCGGGATCTGTGGGGGGGGAACTGGTGCTGGGAGGGGTCGACCCAAATTACTACGATGGAGAGCTGCACTACGTCAACGTGACTCGCAAGGCATACTGGCAGATAGCACTGGATGGGTGAGAGAGGCAAGGGGTTGAGGAGTATTAGGGTCTGTGTCTCTTTGTGTCTCTGCAGTCTGTATTAGAGTTTGTGTTGAACTCTGTTTTTCTCCATTAGTGTTTCTGTAGGTAATCAGCTGTCGCTATGCAAAGGTGGTTGCCAAGCAATCGTTGACACAGGAACCTCTCTGATGGTAGGGCCATCCCAGGAGATCAGAGCTCTGCAGAAAGCCATTGGTGCATACCCACTGCTGATGGGAGAGGTGCGTGTGCATCCGTCTGTGTGCGTGTGTGTCAGTCTTTTGTGTAGCATGTATCATATTGTGTAGTGTATGCCTGTGTATAATGCGTCTGCACCTATGTGGTCTCTGACAAATCCATGATTTATTAATCATTGTGTGTGTGTGTGTGTGTGTGTGTGTGTGTGTCTCTCTCTCTCTCTCTCTCTCTCTCTCTCTCTCTCTCTCTCTCTCTCTCTGTGTCTCTGTCTCAGTATCTGATTGACTGTAAGAAGATCCCCTCCCTGCCTGTCATCACCATCACCATTGGAGGGAAGCCGTTCAACCTCACTGGAGAGGATTACATCCTGAAGGTAAGGACTGTGCCAGTCAATGTGACTGTACTATGGTGTCCAATCAGCCAGTCAGTGTGACTAGACTGTGGTGTCCAGCAAGTCAGTACATTATTTTGAGTCTGTCAGTCTCTGTGACAGGAGAAATGTTAATTTTGATTTAGTCATAGTGTTAGTCAAGTTGAGTCCCATTTTAGCACTTTAATTTTAATAAAAATAAAAAAAATCTTTTACCTTTTGTTCGTTTTAGTCAACTAACATTACATTAATCACATTTCAGTCATGCTATTTAATTTATTCATATTGATCAAAACCTGCATACATTTAATTGGTGGTGGTGGGTGCTGATGGATTCTCGACTGAGTTTTACTGCTGATTTATTCTTGTCTCTATTTTCTCAAACACAACTTCCAAAACCTTGTCATCTTCGATTTCATCTTGGATGATTGTAGTCTGCTTTTTGGTGTCATTAACTATAAGGAAAAACAGTTTGTTGATAAACATTTTCATACATTTCATCAACAAAATGAACACTGGCCAGGAGTGTCTCTTGGGTCTGAATTAGTGTCTGAATATTTTTCTCTCTCTCTGTCCAGGAGTCAATTGCGGGGGTGTCTGTGTGTCTGTCTGGCTTTCTGGCAATGGACATCCCACCCCCCGCTGGGCCACTGTGGATTCTGGGATATAATTTCATTGGCCGATACTACACTGTGTTTGACAGGCAGAACGACAGGGTGGGGTTCGCCCCCTCCAAATGATGGACCGGCACACTGACCCCCCCCACCCACTCACTCGCTGTAGAGGATCAAGCTTTAATCTCTCAATGCCCAACCAGCCTCACAACCCAGTACATGAAATCTAATTTACACTGAAATGCTAATGTGTACACACAGGCAGATAGTTATACTCTAGTGATTGGCACTGGGACTTAATTCTGCCTGCTGCTGCTGCTGCCGCTGCTTCCCTGAAAACTTGTGACCGAACCAATGAAGATGATTTAGGGGAAGCTCACTGGCGCTCCTCCTTTGGAGCTGCCAATGTTTGTTAGGGCCGTGCTCCATGCAATGCCTGTGCTGTAACAGAGGGCGCCTGGGTTACCATTGCAATCTGCATACTTGAAATAAATGTGCTTCCTTATCAAGCCCAGTCAGCGGGGGTCTGTGTGCGTCTCTCAAATTCTGATTTAAAGTGCTTTATTGGCATGACCAGGATAAGTATAGCCAAAGCATTAGTAATATGTCAACAGGTCTCTGTGTTTGTGTGTCTGTCTGTCATGCACACACTCATTCACTTGGTAACTTCACTCTCACAATAACAATCAGAATAGCAATTCAATCCATAACAATAAAAGGTGTTATAATTTCACAACTATGAAATAATAAAATCACATATGAGGAACAAGCCAATCACAGTGCAGCATTTCCACACATTCCTATAACATCTAGATGTTGTATAACCTCTAGATCCTGTGCCAAATTATCACTGTTTTAACATTTCAGTTACTTGCTTTTTAATAAATCATTTCATTACTTTTAGCCAGCATAATCACAACACAGATCGGCTATTGTGTGTCTGTTACACAGGGTCCTGGACTGAACCCTTTTTAGACTGGGAGGGGATTTTCAGTCTGCTTTTCCACCACTGTGATCGACTGTGAGGTCTGTTTGTTGGGGGGTGTGTGCTTCAGTGTCTGTCTATGTGCCATAGCAACCATGCTAATCAGTGCTTAATTTGTAAATCGGAAGGTGCAGGAACGCAAAGCGTATATGAGAGCGGAGGGGTGACAAGGCAGGCGCAGGTCCTGGAACCTTGAACAGTGCTGAAAACAACGTGACAACCAGGGGGGTCGGCAGATTGTGAGAGTGGGGGTGGGGTTACGGTCCAAAACTGTGAGAGTTGGGGGAGTGGGGGGAGTGGGGGGAGTAGGGAGTAACGTGAGTTACCGGATCGGCGCAAATAGGTTCCGGAACACAGACATTCAAAACGCGAGAGGACCTGGATCCTGTTCGGGCAGGATCCAGCACAAATTAAGCACTGGTGCTAATAGAAGCTCCAGAGCATTATGACGGGTAGAGGATCCTGGGACCCTGGACAACTCTGTTCACACTGAACACCCTAGCTGAAATGTGGAAATAAATATTTGTGTATTATCTATTTTTAATAATTTGTGTCTTTCTGACTTGGTGCAAATCCAGAATAAAAAACTTTGCCTGGAAAAAACCAAGACAAAGACAATATTCTAGGGACTAGTATTCAGTCTATCTAAAGTACCATTTCTATGAGGGTGATCAATACACATTAGGGCCGGAGAAAGACATTCGTACTGCGGCCTATGGAGCTCCTGATTTTTTCAGATAACTCCGTTTCTTTTCTCAAACTAGTTTCTCTGAGATGAGTTCGCAGTAATTAAGACAAAAATAAATAATAATGTAAGTGGCCAGAAAGAGTCTGAATTGGATGTGACGATATGATGTCACAGTCATAGCATTTCATACACCGCAGACATGACATTTTATACATAGTGAAGTTATTATTCTCGTTTGTGCACCGAAATGTCAACGCATCTCCTCCTACAGTTTTGCACTGATCCACACCAAACTTGGCCGTCTGCAGGCGCTATGTCCCGAATAGTATGCTATTGTTTTTATAGTGGCTGTGTAGTCTACTTTTGGACCTACGTGCCATATGTTGTGAAAGTGAAAGTAGTATATAACTCTCTAACGGCTGTACATACAGTCATAGTACTTATTGAATGCTTATAGGAAACCTTATGTGCTCTATCAGAATAAACCACTCACCATGACCTGTGACCTTCCTGGACTGAGATACAGCATCTAGGATCTGATGCAAGTGTCATCAGATATTGAACATCTCATTACGTCTTCTAGTATGCTTTAATGGCCAAACATACTATTGAACACTAATACGAACTCCTGTATGAAGTTTCCAAAAATGCTATCGGTTTTCTGCTCAGAGCTATGGATCATGGGATATTGCAAGAAAAAAAAAACCTTTGATGGCTTATAACTGCTTTTGTGTGCCAGATGATGGTGTCTATAGAACACGTATAGGAAACCACATAGCCTCTATCCATGGATGTCCTTGAACTTGACCATGACCTCTCTTTCAAGGTCAAACATGAAATTGTAGGATTGTAGTGTGAAAACACTGCAAAAGCCATAATGGGCACCATGCCACATATAAAGCAGGCCAAATGTGTTCTTTTGAAATAAAATTGAATAAATAAATACAATTTAATTGAGGGTTCAAAGTTCAATTGAATGTTATTTTGCCTTGTAACTGATTACAGGGTACAGATACAGTGACATTTATTATTGGACACGTATAGGAAACCATAAGTGGGCTGTCTAAAAATGTCCTTCATTTTGACCTTTGACCTTTTGGTGGAGGTCAAATTCTCATTATGACTGATTATTGCTCAATAACGCCTAATAGAGTGTAGATAGGGTCAATTTCACTATAGAACATGTAAAGGAAACCCTAAGTGGGCTATCTAAAACTGTCCTTGGTTTTGACCTTCGACCTCTCTTTTCAGGTCAAATTCTCATTTTGAGCGATTTTTGCTCTATAACTCCTAACAGAGAGGAGATAGGCCTTTGGTCAATATAGAGCACATATAAGAAGTCATACATGCACCATCTAAAAATGTCCTTCATTGTGGCCTTTCATCTATCTTTCGAAGTCAAAGTCAATACTTCACTGACTCTGAATATAATTTCACCAAGAAGGAATGTTCACAGCTCCAATCTGACTTCAGATTCTAAAAGAGCATCTTTGGTTTAGTTAAGACATTGACTATCACCTTTGTGCTCTGCATAAGACCCACATATCAACAGACCCACAAATTGGCAAACATGACACTAGTAGAGTAGTACCAATGTGAATCAATCCAAGCTGCTACACATCAGAACATGGTTGTCATGACCAATTAAAAATATCATATGTGATGCGACACACTGCAATTGAGATTGCTTTTCACCAATCACAATAACAGCTTTTCTGTCTGTTATTCAAGATTCTGAATGCAATTTAAAAACGTGTCCACATGATGACATCAGTGGTCTACATAAGAAATATCACTTAATGACTCAAATGAGGCTGGTTGCTCCAACCCTAATCAAACACACCTGATCCAGCTAATCAAGGTCTTCAGGATTACTAGAAATTTCCAAGCAGGTGTGAGTTGGAGCTGGTTGGAGCTAAACTCTGCAGAGCTGTGGCCCTCCAGGAATTGAGTTTGAGACCATTGTTTTAAGCATTTTGAAGCCTTTGATACATACTTTACACTTCTTGAATAGCTCGGTTGGGTTCTTGCAAAGAAAGACAGGCAGGCCTTCCAAAGCAGCAGTCCTCCTGTGATTAACAATGTCTGTTGTTTTGAAAAACATACAAAAGAAACAACCAAATAGCCAAAGTATGAAAACTATTTATTATCAGCCAAAGTAACATAGATAAAACCATCAAAACACTGAAATTGAACTTACCCTTTTATCAAGTCTTTCTAGGAGCGCAACCATGTCCTGACCGAAAGCTCCTTTTCTGGCTCTGTAAAGTTTCAGGAGCTTAGGTGTGTACATGTCAATGGCTGCCATGAAGACTCCCAGAAAGTCTTTGTTGGTGATTCGAAAAAATTCCTCACAAATCTGTTCATAACAAACAATTCAATTGTATTGATGAAACTTATAAAAAATAATGAGTACACATTATTTACTGTGATCTGAAAACCTATTAAGAAAGCAAAAAATATATATATAATTTGATATCATTACCTGTTCTTGATAAAAGAGTGCAGGCCACCTCTCCTGAACCTCTACAATCATTGGTTGATCTTGGACCACTTCTTTTCTCCTGAGGGAAAATGTTAGTTAAATTTTTTCACTGATGTTCCTTCTTGCCTTTTTTGTTTCTTCCACCAATAAAAGTCTTTGCTCTTCAAGTGAAGTGTCAGTGTGGTTGCAAGGATGTTCTGGGACATGATTGACTTCTCCACGCTTTGACTTCTTCAGGGTGAAACCATTTCCATCATCTTTTCACTTCCTGTTCACACTAACTTCATTGCAACCTGCCACTCGCAACTTTGCCCGATAATTGTTTAGCTTGTTCTTTATGCTGATCAACCATCCCTCATAACCCTTTCCTTTGCCAGGCTCCTTAAGGCAAGGGCACTTGGAAATCAGTGCAGATGCAATGGATTCAATTTCCTGATTGTCAGGATATGCCTTTATGTCAAAAACAGCCTGCACAATTTTGTCAAGAATCTCAATTTTCATGTCTCTAGTCACATCAATGCCTATTTTACTTTTTTCATACGTCTCATTCCCTCGTCGTAGCATTAGCTCGACATCAAATGAGAGAGTTGGTATGGGGAATGGCAAGGGCCACACTGAGGCAGTGTAAATACCTTTGTACAGAGACTGCGGGGCTGTGGAAGGACCCTTCAGAGTCGAGACTAGCAGTATCAAGAGATGAGACGGATGCTTGGCTGTTGGTTTCATGAAGTGAGGACTTGGACCACTGAATATGCAAGACTGCTCTTTCACTGGGCAGTTCTGAGATCTCAGACAGGTTGCAAAGTGCATACCCAAAATCAGGGTCCTCAAATTGCAGAAAAAACTGTCTTTGTAGTTGCAGCTTGTCTTGAAGAATACTGATGAGAGAGTCCACTGATTCAGGCACTTCAGCAAGCTGGACTCGCCGGGCTTCAGTGGAGGAAATGACGACTCACAGTAGTAAAGCCTGTAAATCAAGCAGAATCCAGTTTCAATTATTTAATTAAAAAATGTAAAATAAATAAATAAACAAACAAACAAAGTTGCCACATACCATTATAGGTGCATTCAGTGCTGCAGATATGTCCTCAGGGTCACAAACACTTTCTCTCTAAAACTGTATGGAATCAAAGGGTGATAATCATTTAAGTCACCAGGATCCAGGACAACCATGTCAGCATAGTTGCTCTCAAAAAGTTCGTAAGATCTCAAATGCTCTATATACCAGGTGGAGAGTCTTTTTGATAAAAAGGACACTTTGGCAGAACAGAGCAACATGCTCTCTATCTTGAAGAACTCAGGCTGTCCATTGCAGTGTCCTGCAGAAATGAGCATGTTCTTAGCATACTGAGTTCCATGCAGACAAACATCTTTGGACAGCGACACAGTGTGCAAATGTGGAAACTTTCTTTGTACAGCACACCTCAGTGTTGCATCCAACAATGATATGCTAACCACATCCACTTTTTCAACATACAACTCTGATTTTAAAAGGCTTTGTGCATCCAAATGATAGGCAATCATCTGCTGATGTTTCATGGAAAGAGTAAGAAGCACATTTTTCATGTTGTGAGTATCACGCACAACCTTCTTAAAGAAAGAGTGCTTAGACTCAAATCGCATAGTCCACAAACTCACTAAAGGTCCAAAACATCTTGTTAGTTCCGGATAGTGTTCGATAAAGTGGTGCTTCGGCTTTAATTTAAAGTCCGGAAAAGTGGAGGTAAGAAGCAAGCGGTGGTCAGCCAATTTAAATGACAGATAACAGAGAGTTTCTTCAGAGAGACTGTTTGACAACACAATTTCAACAATCTCTTTTAGATCCATTAATATATCCCATGACGGCTCATGTTCTGGGATACAATTCCCGATCATGAGAGGAAGTAACCGCAACAAAGTCAAATTTTCATGGCCATTCCCTCCAATTGATCCTTTAGCAAGGCCTGATTTTAGAATCGTCTTTGGTTTGTTGACCTTGTCGAAGTGCTTATAAGGAAATGTTTTAATGGAGTGATTTAGTCCTTCAAGAGTAATGAAACCTTCCGAAATCAAATCTCTGAGGCACAAAGATAATTCCACCGGTATGACCCCTTCAAAGAAATCATGTAAAATGTCTGGGGGAAATCCAGTAACTGGATGAAAGAATCTTAAGTGTTTACTCAATGCAAATTCACTCTTTATACCATTTAAACTATGGAGAATGTCACTCTACTTAAGCTGTTCCACAAACAAATCATGCTGATCAACAGTCCTCAAAGGGAAGTCACTTGCTTTGATAGATGCGATTTGATCACGACTAATCAAATAGAATCGACAGAACTTATCTATATAAAACATTTCCTGGTGGCCTGCAAGACTGTATTGAAACTTTATTTGTGTACAATTATTTATTATTTATTAAATTATTTACTTGGCAAGTATTGTCATGTAATATAAGCGGGATAATATACTGAATTCGCGCTAGGATCCTGATCACTCAATTGAAATGCTTAAAATAAATGATCTAATTTACCATAATCTGTCTAGAGAACTTTAATGAGTTAATCTTTCTCTGACCAGTGACACAAACATAACAAATGTTAGACCACAAGCCGTTTTTTGTGCATTTAGCCTACATAACACATCTTTGTTGATGGCAACTGTGCTTCCATGATATGTCTTTTAATGTATAATTATAATTATGCCAACATATGAGTTAAGACTTAGTTAAAAAAAACTATACATAAATTATCCGCTGTTAAACAATTCTCATTTTTAACCTTACACAATAATTCCTATATCTAATAACACACCGTCAGCTCAGAAATATGCAATTCATTGCATGCATTACATTAAAAATAATTGTAATACTTACCTAAAGCATCAGGAAGAATCAGCATGAGCAAACTCCAACATGGCACCAATAAAATGAGGAGCTAAAGCACAAAATGGAGAAGGAAACCCTGTGCATTCGGCGCAATTTTCTGGCTCATCACGCATGCGCAAACTATTCAGATCTTACCATTCCTGTTCAACATAAAAATGTTTGTCTAGAAAACTTGGACTAACATGTATTTTTATGTAGATTCACAGTTATTCACAATTCCTAATATATGTGACTCAAAAGCACAGTATGCTGGACAAATGGTAATTTCATTTTTTACAGTGCAGGGCAACAGTGAAGTTTTACTAATAATGGATGGGCAAGCAATTCTCACTCAGGAACCCGACGATATCTCAATGGGCTTTGGCCTTCTGTTGGCAATATATTTCATTTTTAATGCGGAATTTGCACGTGGCTTAAAAAACACACTGCTGTTTTTTCAGAAGTTCATTGTAGGAATAGAGTGTAGGATTCCAGCGACTGTTGTAAAAATGGCTAACTTTATTTTGTTTGGACATTAAAAAAGGTGTGTGCTATGAACTAATTAAAAAAAACTTACATCAGTTCCATACATTTATATTTTCATTAGGTATTTTTAAATTGTAAAAAAAAAAAAGGTTAATTTCCAGGGAGGTAACTTTGCCAAAAACCTTTGAATAAAAATATGTCTGCCCTTTTTAATGTATTTTAATTCTCACACACACTCACAACCTCTATGCCTCTATGTCCTATTCCAGGCCATTTTCTGTTCTGATTTCAAAACGCTTATACTTTTGTTTAATAACAAATACATCAAAAGGAAATTCCATGCAAGGGTGCTTCACTCAGATTTATTACTTACATTATTTTAAACATTTTTGAATGTACATGTTACAGCTTTTAAACCTATCAAAATGTGTTCTGTCATGAAAAGTAGTGTTTGTTTATGTACATTTCTGTGAATAAACAGTTACATTTAAACACTAATCCATCGTGCTCGTTTGGTGTCCATTAATAACCAAGTGATCCAAGGATCCTATCCAGTCTATTTTTACATGTTCCCAAATTTTCAGCTTCAACCACATCACTGGGTAGTTTGTTCCAGATTGTGAGAACTCTCTGTGTGAAGAAGTGTCTCCTGTTTTCCATTTTGAATGCCTTGCAGCCCAATTTCCATTTGTGTCTCTGGGTCCGTGTGTCAGTGCCGATCTGGAAAAGCTCCTCTGGTTTGATGTGGTCAATCCCCTTCATGATTTTGAAGACTTGGATCAAGTCCCCACATAGTCTCCTCTGTTCCAGGGGGAAAATGTTCAGTTCCCTCAGTCTCTCTGAGTAGGACATTCCCTTCAAACCTGGAATAAGTCTGGTTGCTCGCCTCTTAACTGCATCTAGAGCAGCGATATCTTTCTTGAAGTGTGGAGCCCAGAACTGTACACAGTATTTGTTGAACCCTTCTCAGAAATAATTGGAAAAGTTGTTGAGATAAAGCAAATAGAAAGTTTATTAACAAGCTAGCTTGGAAGCACCACGTCGGGGAATTCCTTCAGAGAGAACTTAGTTTTTTACAAACATGAGTGAAGCTTTATAAGAAAATGACACAGAATGTTGTGGCAGTTCATCCAATCAAAAGGTGCAAGCCAGAATCCGTTTATGATCTGTCTTCCCGGGGGAAGATATGGGATCCGGGGAGAGGTGACTTTTTTTGATCTGTGCCAGAGGTCCGGTTCCATGGTCATCTTTTAGAACTGTCCCTCAATCATTAACAAAACAGTTCCTGCTAATCTGGGGAAGCAATAAGTCCACAAACAGACTTTTAACAAACAAACAGCTGTGTGCTATCTCTCTGTTTGGGCTTTCCTATTATCATAATAAACAGAAGTCAAAGTGGAGAGAGGAATGTCTAGATCGGGGTAGTCAATTATTTTGTGTCAGGGTCCAAATTTCGTGGTCAAGGTATAGTCAAGGTCCAGACATGGGGGGTCACACCTTATGGCCTTTTCCAACACACACACAATTCTGTGAATTAGTAATTCACCCCATTGCTTATATTTAGTACATTCATTTGACAAAGTACCAAAATAAAATGTATAAATACTTGTATATATTAGTATTAAAACTGTTTCAGACCACTTACATTTTAATTTGTTAAATATTATTTTAGTCATATAGATAAACATAATAGAAGCTTTCAAGCATTTTGTGCCTTATTAGATTCAAGAATTTAAGATTAGTGTTGAAAAATGAGGGCAAAGACGATTGAGTAATTCAGGTGTCAGGGGGGGTCTGGGGGTCCCCCAGAAGATTTTGACAATTGGAGATCTGAACTGCGCAATTCTGAGTCATTTCGAAGTCAAAAAACAGCTCAAAATCTCCACAAAATCAGTCAGATTTGGACTAAAACATATATTTGCTTCACAACCACACATCACCAGTGAAAAACACATATCAACCAACATTATAATTGCAAACTAGACGCGGTTCTGGTGCTGGTCAATCACAGATGTGTTTTGTTGGGTCTCTGTGATTGAAACGGGTGAGGATGCACTATTCTCGATGTGTCGCTGCTAGAAATACGCGTCTTCATTGGAAATCATTTGTTTTCACCCCTGACTTAGGAGTTTCTAGGTGAACACAAGCTGTGGCACCGTGACCCCCCCCGGTCGTGTGTATGCACTTTTATATTTTAGAGGTGAGGCTGACATATGTCCACACGACAAACGATGCACATTTTAGCTGCTTATGTAAAGAAATCAGGAAAACTGAATACCTGTTTTTGTTTTCTGTTTTTGAGGAATACACAGTGCCGCTCTTGCCCCAGTGCAGAATGCGTGCAGAGACGCCGAACCGGGAATCTGCGAGCAATCAACTCACTGACTAACAAATAGCAGATCTATATTGGACATCCCATATTAATACATCACATCCTATTGGCTAATAACCAGGAATTACTGCGACTAGGTTCCACACTGTAACAAGCACCGAGTGCAACAAACCTCCATAACATTACATTTAATATATATATATGATAATAAGTTAATTAAAATTATTCTCGCGGTCCAGTCAAAAGCGTCTGACGGTCCGGATTTGGCCCGCGGGCCGCTTATTGACGACCCCTGGTCTAGAGGGTATGCCCTGAACAACTGCGTAGTGGCTGTTGCTAGCTTAATACAGTGAATCTACTTTGCTCGGTCTGCATACTATTATTAATATAAAACATAATACAGTCTCTTCAGTATTCCAGATGAGGTCTAACTAGTGCATTGTCTTAACATTACTTCCCTTGTTCTAAATTCTACACTTTTGACAATATACCCTAACATTCTGTTTGCCTTTTTTATTGCTTCCCCACATTATTTGGCTGGAGAAAATGAGGAGTTCACGTAGACTCCTAGATCTTTCTCATGCTTTACTTCTTCTAGTTCTATTCCTCCCATAGTGTAATTGTAGTGGACATTTTTGTTACCTGCATGTAATACCTTGCACTTGTCCACATTGAATTTCATCTGCCAGGTGTCGGCCCACAACTGAATATTATCCATTGAAGTCCCTTTGAATAACCTGTACTGCCGAGATTGTATCTGCTAAGCCACCTATTTTAGTATCATCTACAAAATTGACAAGTTTGCTAACTATCCCAGAGTCCTGATCATTAATATAGATAAGAAAAAGCAAAGGCCCTAATACTGATCCCTGTGGAACTCCACTAATAGTCTCACTCCAGTTCAAAGCAACTCCTCTTATCAACACCCTCTATTTCCTGTACATCAACCAGTTCATCATCCATCTACTTACATTACCCTGAATGCCTACAGCTTCCAATTTGAGGATGAGTCTTTGGTGTGAAACCTTATCAAAAGCTTTCAAAAGTATATCATCTCATATGCTTTCACTTGATCTACAGCTGCAGTTACATGTTTTAAAAAAAGACATGATCTTCCTTGTCTAAACCCATGTTGACTATCTTCAAGAATATGGTTTTCATTAAGATGATCCTCTATTTTCTGTCTAATCATTTTTTCTAACATTTTACAAGTTATGCAGGTGAGACTGATTGGTCTGTAATTTCCTGCCTCAATTTTGTCCCCTTTCTTGTGGATTGGTATGACATTAGTTTTCCAATCATTTGGCATATCCCCTGTTCTAGGTGTCATTTGGAATAGTTTAGTTAGTGGCCTATAAATAATTTCCCTCATTTCTTTAAGTACTGTTGGAAATATACCATCTGGCCCAGGTGATTTGTTAGTTTTTAATTCTGCTAGTCCCTTTAGTACCTCTTCCTCATTTATCCTGATCTCTCTTAGGGTTTGACTGGATTGATTGTTGACCTGTGGCATGTTATCTGTTTTCTCTTTTGTAAAAACCTCTGTGAAACTCATTTAGAACATTTGCTACATCGTGTTCGTTTTCTAAGATACTTCAATTTTTGCCCTTTATCTGTTTCACTTCCTCCTTTATTGACCTCTTGCTGTTGTAGTATTGAAGAAAGCTCTTAGCATTAGTTTTAGCTCCAAGAGCTATGTTTCTATTTCCCTCTTTGCTTTCCTGATCCCTTTCTTAAGATCTCTTTGCAGTTCATCATAGTCTTTGGATTTTGTTTCATCTCTATCCCTTTTGTATGCGCTATACAACATTTTCTTTCTCTTGATATTTTTTTGCATACTTCTATTAAAACATTTTGGCCAATGCTTTTTGGTTCTCAATTTGCTAAGTTTTGGAACAAATTTCTCCTGAGCTTCAAGTAGTATATTCTTAAAATATAACCATCTATTTTCGACTGAATCTGTATCCAGTGTGCTCCAGTCTAACTCTTCTAAGTGCTGTCTCATACCTTCAAGGTTTGTATTTCTAAAATGATTGATCATTGTTTTTGACTTGGTCCTTGTTTTTTGAAAGTATGCCTCAAAGCTAACCATATTGTGATCACAGTTTGCCATTGGTTCTCTAACTAGTGTCCCTCTGACTCGATCTTGGTCATTTGAAAAGATCAAATCAATGCATGCACACTCTCTGGTTGGTTCCCTGACAAATTGAGTTAGAAAGCAGTTGTTTGCCATCTCAATCATTTCTATTTCTGCTTCTGTAGCCCTAACTGGGCTCCCAGTCTATGTTTGGTAAATTGAAATCCTCCATTATAACAGCCACATCCTTGCTACATGCAGTCCTGATTATATTGTACAGTGCAACATCTTTCTGAATATCTGAATTGGGTGTTCTGTAACACACTCCTACCACTAATCCTCCAGATCTTTTATTCAAAAGTTTAACCCACTAAGATTCTGTTTCATTAGCAGGATCTAATTTGAATTCTTCTGCCTCTATGTCATTTCTGACATATAATGCTACCCCACCACCTCTTCGATTATTCCTGTCTCTCCCAAACTGTGTGTATCCTTTTAATTTGTATTAATCCCCATCATTTTCTGTAAGTCAAGTTTCTGTCACTCCTACAACATCATAGTTACATCCCAGCACTGTCATTTCTAGGTCTAACATTTTGTTCCTTATACTCCTGGCATTGAGGTACAAACATTTCAGGACTTGCCTACTAGCAGTTTCCATTTGCTTTCTTTCCTTATTGGTACATGTCCCATTGTCAGAGCTCCCTGCATGCCCCCCTGGTCCCTAGTTTAAATGATTCTCAATTTCACTGCACATAAGCTCTCCCAATGCATTGGCCACCCTTCTGTACAAACCGACCGGTTTGTACCGGTCCCGTCTATCCCAAACGAAAGACCAATGCCCGATAAATGTAAAGCCCTCTTCCCTACACCATGATGTAGCCACGTGATTTTAACCATGTCTCAGTTCGTTTTGTTTCGGTTAGTTTGCCAATTGCAATTTGTTGTTCACATTCTTCTCCAAACGAACCAAACCACACTGAATACGAAACAAACCTTGTGTGAACAAGCCTTTAGACTGCATTACAGTGACACTGATGGTAGTTTGTTTCGAATTATTTAATTTTATATTAATGCAGTAATGTCAAACTTTAAAAAAATGAAAAATAAAATAAGTTTTTTGAGCAATCAATCTGCAGATCTGCAAACCCAGACTTTTGGAAGATTAATGCTTCGGTTCCACTGGCTTAAGTGTCCGTACTGTGCCATGCCATGCCATGCCGGACGCGTCCCAGTGCTTTTTTTGTTAAACCAGGCCGTTGTGAAGTCCGTCCCTCTTATGGGAGGAGCAGAGCGATTGTGGATTTGGTTTGTATTTCGTTTTAAAAACAAAGACAGAACCAGCGATACAGCCTGACGTGGAAAGGACTTTTGTGTCTAATTTTATTCTTTCTGCTTTACATGATTGAAGACAGCATAATAAATACACGTTTCTGTTAAGAGATATTAGGAAGAGCTAAACGTGTATAGACAACATTATATTCAGACAAGTACGTTCCCATAAGAATACGTTTCCATGTGCAACAATAATTACATATTTGCTATTTAGTATTATTATCATCATCATTTGTGCTAGTATATATGTTTTTTAAACGGTACAGCATGACTCCCTTAATTTATTACTCTTTCTGCAGATTTGTAACTGCAAACAATACTTTTTGCCTTATTATTTATAATTTACTTAGCAGACATCCTTAACCAGGGCAAGTTACAGTTGAAACAAAATACACACGTTTCACGATTAATCATCCAGCTACAATATAGCAGGTTATAATTTAACTAAAGTGTGCACGTTTAAGTCATGGCGTTTATGGACACATTTATTAAACCAGTCCTTAATGTTTAAGAGGGAAACCCAGATATGCTGTATTAATTAATTTATTCATTAATTTAACTTGTAAATGTGCACTTTAACTGAATCGTGTTCACCTTCCTACTGACTGTCTCTGTGCGTTGTCCATGCACACCATTCACAGAACGACAGCCTGAAACACTGTCCAGTTGTTCATAAAATATGAATAACATCAGCTGCTACGATCCGATTATTATTGTCAAATTCAAATTCAAATTCAAATTCAAAAAGAGCTTTATTGGCATGACAAGGTTACACCCGTTTTGCCAAAGCAAGTACAGGGGGTTCCACTGCAAAACATAGAACAGTGCAGTGGGCAATAATTCTGTATACATACAATACACACAAGTTTACAGACATTACTTATATTAATATACATCAAACACAACTTTTACAAAACAATTCTGCATGAATTGGTACTATATATGTATACATAGTATACAGTGTCTTTTACAGTGTCTCTCTCAGTTTGTGGCAGGTAAGCACATAGTTGCATCCTCTCCTAACAGGAATTTTATTTTGCCTTCATCACTGAGCTCTTGGAAGCCTGTGACCTGGGCTGAGAATTTCGGAAGGTGTGTGTCCCTGGTTGTGGAGTATTTGGTACAGTGCAGCAGAAAGTATGTCTCGTCCTCCACCTCCCCCTGCTCACACTGTCCACACAGTCTCTCCTCTCAGGGCTTCCAAGTCTGCCTGTGTTGCCCTGTTTCTATTTCCAAGCTGTGGGCACTGAGTCTGTACTGGCTCTGGGTTTTTCTCTGTTTGGGGTCCTTCACTCTCACCAGGTATGGTGCCAAGCTGTAGTCCCTCTGTAGAGAGCGGTAACACTGCAGTTTGTGCTGCTGTTCAGTTTCTGAGTGCCAGCGCTCCAGGTATTGTGCTCTCATCTTCTTGGTGATGTTGTTGATCCTGGTGCCCGCTGTCTGCCCACTGGGGCTGGTGTGGCTCTTCTCAGTGAGGGGCCGTGCCAGGGTACGAATGGTGCCCTGTTTAGGGCCATGCTCCTGGCTCCTCAGTGCTGTGTGGCAGTAGGAGTGAGGGTGGCTGTTATTGAGGTAGACCCAGTATTTCAGTGCCCTCTTTGTGCACAGTGAGCAGCAAGGGAAAGCGGCCCAGTTCAGCTCTGCATGCATTATTGTCCTTCAGTTTATTTTTAACTAGTCAGGGCACTGCACCGGTCCTGTGAAATCCAAGTTTTTAACACACTCGGATATTAACTGTAAGCAGTCATTGTACGTGGATTTCACTCCATGCTGTTAATAAACTTGTAATTTCTTTGTGTTCCCACACGGCATTTGAGATTATTATTATCCTCTGTAGTCCAAAGGAAGTGGGAGGATATTCGTTGAGCTTTGTTCTTTTTGGGCCTGTTTCTGAAGTCCCTAAATCTTCTACCTCTCTGCTTTCCTCGACTAAACCCTCCTCTCTCCTCCCTGAATCATCTGTGATACAAAAGTACAGGTATAGGACATTACTTATTGCACATCTGTTTGTAAACAACTAATTCCTCGGGTACTACAGGATTATTTACACTCACCTAAAGGATTATTAGGAACACCATACTAATACTGTGTTTGACCCCCTTTCGCCTTCAGAACTGCCTTAATTCTACGTGGCATTGATTCAACAAGGTGCTGAAAGCATTCTTTAGAAATGTTGGCCCATATTGATAGGATAGCATCTTGCAGTTGATGGAGATTTGTGGGATGCACATCCAGGGGACGAAGCTCCCGTTCCACCACATCCCAAAGATGCTCTATTGGGTTGAGATCTGGTGACTGTGGGGGCCAGTTTAGTACAGTGAACTCAAGAAAACCAATTTGAAATGATTCGACCTTTGTGACATGGTGCATTATCCTGCTGGAAGTAGCCATCAGAGGATGGGTACATGGTGGTCATAAAGGGATGGACATGGTCAGAAACAATGCTCAGGTAGGCCGTGGCATTTAAACGATGCCCAATTGGCACTAAGGGGCCTAAAGTGTGCCAAGAAAACATCCCCCACACCATTACACCACCACCACCAGCCTGCACAGTGGTAACAAGGCATGATGGATCCATGTTCTCATTCTGTTTACGCCAAATTCTGACTCTACCATCTGAATGTCTCAACAGAAATCGAGACTCATCAGACCAGGCAACATTTTTCCAGTCTTCAACTGTCCAATTTTGGTGAGCTTGTGCAAATTGTAGCCTCTTTTTCCTATTTGTAGTGGAGATGAGTGGTACCCAGTGGGGTCTTCAGCTGTTTTAGCCCATCCGCCTCAAGGTTGTACGTGTTGTGGCTTCACAAATGCTTTGCTGCATACCTCGGTTGTAACGAGTGGTTATTTCAGTCAAAGTTGCTCTTCTATCAGCTTGAATCAGTCGGCCCATTCTCCTCTGACCTCTAGCATCAACAAGGCATTTTCGCCCACAGGACTGCCGCATACTGGATGTTTTTCCCTTTTCACACCATTCTTTGTAAACCCTAGAAATGGTTGTGCGTGAAAATCCCAGTAACTGAGCAGATTGTGAAATACTCAGACCGGCCCGTCTGGCACCAACAACCATGCCACGCTCAAAATTGCTTAAATCACCTTTCTTTCCCATTCAGACATTCAGTTTGGAGTTCAGGAGATTGTCTTGACCAGGACCACACCCCTAAATGCATTGAAGCAACTGCCATGTGATTGGTTGGTTAGGTAATTGCATTAATGAGAAATTGAACAGGTGTTCCTAATAATCCTTTAGGTGAGTGTATGTTTAAACAGACATTAGACAGGGAGAGATCATTCAAAAGTGTAAACCAATGGGATACCAGTTAAGGAGAAAATTTCAATTTAATTTGATGGGAAGAGCAGATAGGTGGGATTGCCTTAAGATCTGTGATGTTTTTTTGATTGGAATTTTCATGTACCTTGTTATACTTACACATTACAAAGTCAAAAGATTTATATTTTTATATATTTTTCAGGAAGTCCAAATAATGTGATTTCAATATCATTTTTTAAAAACTTTTTTGACATAAATTGTCAAAATGGTGTATGGCATGATAAAATGAGCTAAATTAAAACATTTGTTACTTAAGTGTAACTTTAAAAAGTACATTGTGACATTGACCAGTCTATACTGACATTGCAATTGGCAAAATGAATTCCAATGTACAGGCATGATGAGTAGCATTAGCATTTTAGCTAATCAAAATTGCTTAATTCATTAATGACTCTCTCTGACACACAAATACACAAAGTAACACCAAATAGTTGTTACCAGTTTCCATGCCTGACTCTGACTCTTCAGTTTGTAGCTCATCTTTGCTACCCTCTGCAAAACTTAAATTAGACTCATAATAAGATATCATATAACCTAATGCAACATAGATACCTACACTATGTTTTTTTTTACCTACATATTAAAGTACAATGCTGTGACATAACGTTTTTTATTTGTATTATATCTAGCTACATTTTCGTAAAATTCCTGATGAGTGTCGAGAGCTAGTAGCCGGGCGATAATGGGTCCCCTTAGGCTAAATAGCCAGCTAGCCAAACCTTGACCAACAGTTGAACTGACTATGATGATGGTTAACTTTTGGTTGTTTGCCGTTACCATTTTAGTTCGTTTTATGGAAATTTGATTTATTTACGATGAGAGAAACCCAGGCCTGGCGCTATGGGCAGGCCTCAGGGGGCCTTGCGCCCCCCCTAGTTTAGATCCAGTACCCCCCAGTATCCAATTCTAAATTGCCATAAAAAAAAAGCAAAATTAAATTAAATCGCAATTTGGTTCTGTAAAATGTATACGAACTACTACCGGAAATACTGTGTTTCAAAACCAGGGTTGACAGGTTTTTGAATGGCAACAAGCCCTATTAGTTCCCAAAACAATCGACCTCCTACAAACAACCAATCAAACAGAGGGGGCTGTCAACACTTTATGACTGTAGATATAGGGTGCATTTATGACACGCATACTTTTGATATGGTTCTGGATTCAAATTACATCTATAGACAATAATAATAATACCCTCAGTACTACACCTGAATATGTTCCCTGCTTTTCATTTTTGTTATAGGCATAATGCTTTTAGATAGCTAGAAAATGCAAATGTAGGCTAATAATAAACACACCGACGAAGACGAAGCATGCTTGATGGCCAGAAAGCACAGCTCATTCACCTTGCATTTGAAACAGACTTAACCTGCAAGTTTCAGGAAGAATGGAAAGAAACAGTTATGAAGAAATTCAATTTTTTAATATATCCAATTTTCTGTCAGTTGTGAGGCCCTCTCCAACTGTCATTGTAGTAAACTTTACTTAATCTGAACTAGTTTATTTTTTACTTCTATTTTACGTCTGTGTTTTAGTTTATTCTTGCAGTTTATTTAGCCTCACCTCCTCTCTCTTTCTAGTTTAAATGCAGTTTAATTTGTCTCATTTTCTCCTTATTTAGCTTTTACTTTGTTGTGTCATCATTCTACATTTACTGTCTTCTACAGAGCCAGCCATGGAGCGAGTGTGGAGCAGGAGGAGAAGGAAGGTCACAAGGAAGAGGAGGAGGAGGAGATGAGGAGGAGGGGGAAGAGAGGAAGGAGGCAGGGGGTCATTGGTGAGTGAGAAGTGGGGGAGGAGCAACATGGAGTAAAATAGTGCTGTTACAAAGGAGGCTGTAGTAACAGTATAGTACAATTGTGCGGTTACAATAGGAATCTGTAGTAACAGTACAGTAGAATAGTAAACTTTAGCAGCAGTACAGAATTTATGAATTGACTGACACTCTTCCGCTTTTCTCTACTCTCTATCTCTCTCTCCTTCTCCCTAACCCTATCAGGCATTGTGATGAGGCAGAGCGCCCCTTATGGACCAAAGGCCAGAGTGGTACTGGAGAACAGTGAGGAGGAGGAGGAAAGGCTGAGCAAGAGAAGAATAGTGGAGCAATGTTGTCACTTCTACTGCAACTACTATGACCTGGAGAACTACTGCAACACATAGAGACAGAAAGGGAGAGGGTGAGAGAGGGAGAGGGGGGGAAGGAGGGAGAAAGGGAGAGAGAATAAATAATGGGAATGTCTCATTTTATAATCAGCATGAACCACTGTACTGTTCAGTGTTGCTCTGTTGCATCAGCTTGTGTGCTAAAACCATAGCCAAGCAGTCTTCAGTAAGTTATTCAGTATTGATTTACTGAGAGGTTGTACATTGTGTAGTTTGTGTGGGTGTACTGAATAATGTGTGTATAGCTGTAAATATCTGTGTGCAATAAAGTGAATCAAGATCCTTATTGGGAAGTTGATTTCCATTTCCATGTATTCCAGATGTATATATACAATTGACCCATTAGGCCTAGTGGGTCAATTACAAGGAAATTGCAGTTAGTATGGAGCTGCACACAAAATTATCTACTATCTTGGCATCATCCCTAACTGTGTAATAAGTTACTACCCATTCCAAAAAATAAGTGGAACAAAGTTGGAGTATGATACTGAGGACTCTATAGTTTGTTCCGTAAAGTTAAGAGGGATATGTATTTTAAGTAGCATAGGTAGCATAAACCCCATTCCACTGAAACAATTGCAGGCAAGGTCTGGGCACAGTTCTGGGCACCACACTTCAAGAAGGATATTGCTGCTCTAGAGGCAGTTCAGAGGAGAGCCACCAGACTTATTCCAGGTCTGAAGGGAATGTCCTACTTGGAGAGACTGAGGGAACTGAACCTTTTCACCCTGGAACAGAGGAGACTACGTGGGGACTTGATCCAAGTCTTCAAAATCATGAAGGGCATCGACCACATCAAACCAGAGGAGCTTTTCCAGATCAGCAGGGACACACACACCTGGGGACACAAATGGAAATTGGGCTACAGGGCATTCAAAATGGAAAACAGGAGATGCTTCTTTACACAGAGAGTAGTCACAATCTGGAACAAACTCCCCAGCAATGTGGTAGATGCTGAAAATTTGGGAACATTTAAAAATAGACTGGATAGGATCCTTGGATCACTTAGTTATTAATGGACACCAAACGAGTACGATGGGTCGAATAGCCTCCTCTCGTTTGTAAACTTTCTTATGTTCTTAAGGTCTGTGTGAATGGAGCAGGAAAATGATAGCCGCCAAATTCAGCGTCAAGTTCTTGCGTGTCGACGCCAGGGGTGTTGCTAGGATTTGAGGACATCCGAGCTTATATAGACAATAATAATAATACCCTCAGTACTACACCTGAATATGTTCCCTGCTTTTATTTTTTGTTATAGGCATAACGCTTTTAGATAGCTAGAAAATGCAAATGTAGACTAATAATAATTAATGCACCGACTGTCCATAGACGAAGCATGCTTCATGGCCGGAAAGTGCAGCTCATTAACCTTGCATTTGAAACAGACTTAACCTGCAAGTTTTGGGACGAATGGCAAGAAACAGTGATGAAGAAATTCAATTCTAGATTAAACCATCGGTTGCAGCTGTACTGACTTTCAAGAAGGCTGGTTCTGTAAGTTCATTTTTAAAGCATTCTACTGTGAATAATGGGATATTTTTTATAAAATACTACTTTGCCCATATTAATAATTGCATTGAATAATAATGTACGTGACCTGCAGTCCTGTCACTTTTTGAAGGTACCAATAATAGCCTGTTGTCTTTCCATTCAGTATAATTTGCCCAATGAAACAGTTGCGTATAAGGGAATCGGTTTGTTTATGACAGTAAGATCTTTTTTTATGTTCAATTTTGAATAATCAGATGAAAGTAAGCATTATATGTACATTCCTTTATGTACGATAACTTGGTGTATATGTGAACCTGTGTATTGCGCATTGTAGAGAGCCTGCTCACTCTATTTGTTTCAAGTACTCAACTTGACTCAGACGCTACATTGTAGCTAATGCGGCAATAATAACAATAATAATAATAAAATTGGAAGGAACTGTATATAATATTGTATTGTAATCATATGTCATATGATTGATTGTTTCCATTGTTTAATACCATTATAAGGAAGTAAAATGGTAAAGAATATGATTTAATTCATTTTACAAAATGGGCCCCCCCCTAAATAAGTGGATGCCCCCCCAGAGACATCAGGGCTAAGCCCCGGATGTCCTCAAATCCTAGCAATGCCCCTGGGCTGGAGCGACCCTCTTTAATATGCTATCCTCCCTCACACTCGCACTCTGACACTCTCCACACACTGAACTACTCCCCACTTCTAACTCCAACTCCAACTCTCCCCCACCTCTCTGCGCGGGAACCAGCCACCCCTATTTATGCACTCTAGCCCCATGACTGGCTCCTCCAATCACGGCGCCTCCTGTGTTCCCGCGTTGGACTAACACTTAACCCCGGAACTACCCCGCTACACTAACTAACACGCACCACACACGTGCACATCCAAGCACGCACTCACTCCATAAACTGCCCCACCACCCAACACACAGACAGACCCCAAACACACACACACGTGAACATACACCCCCCCACCCCAGATCGCTACAATACACACACATACACTCACCTAAAGGATTATTAGGAACACCATACTAATACTGTGTTTGACCCCCTTTCGCCTTCAGAACTGCCTTAAATCTACGTGGCATTGATTCAACAAGGTGCTGAAAGCATTATTTAGAAATGTTGGCCCATATTGATAGGATAGCATCTTGCAGTTGATGGTGATTTGTGGGATGCACATCCAGGGCACGAAGCTCCCGTTCCACCACATCCCAAAGATGCTCTATTGGGTTGAGATCTAGTGACTGTGGGGGCCAGTTTAGTACAGTGAACTCATTGTCATGTTCAAGAAACCAATTTGAAATGATTCGACCTTTGTGACATGGTGCATTATCCTGCTGGAAGTAGCCATCAGAGGATGGGTACATGGTGGTCATAAAGGGATGGACATGGTCAGAAACAATGCTCAGGTAGGCCGTGGCATTTAAACGATGCCCAATTGGCACTAAGGGGCCTAAAGTGTGCCAAGAAAACATCCCCCACACCATTACACCACCACCACCAGCCTGCACAGTGGTAACAAGGCATGATGGATACATGTTCTCAATCTGTTTACGCCAAATTCTGACTCTACCATCTGAATGTCTCAACAGAAATCGAGACTCATCAGACCAGGCAACATTTTTCCAGTCTTCAACTGTCCAATTTTGGTGAGCTTGTGCAAATTGTAGCCTCTTTTTCCTATTTGTAGTGGAGATGAGTGGTACCCGGTGGGGTCTTCTGCTGTTGTAGCCCATCCGCCTCAAGGTTGTACGTGTTGTGGCTTCACAAATGCTTTGCTGAATACCTCGGTTGTAACGAGTGGTTATTTCAGTCAAAGTTGCTCTTCTATCAGCTTGAATCAGTCGGCCCATTCTCCTCTGACCTCTAGCATCAACAAGGCATTTTCGCCCACAGGACTGCCGCATACTGGATGTTTTTCCCTTTTCACACCATTCTTTGTAAACCCTAGAAATGGTTGTGCGTGAAAATCCCAGTAACTTAGCAGATTGTGAAATACTCAGACCGGCCCGTCTGGCACCAACAACCATGCCACGCTCAAAATTGCTTAAATCACCTTTCTTTCCCATTCAGACATTCAGTTTGGAGTTCAGGAGATTGTCTTGACCAGGACCACACCCCTAAATGCATTGAAGCAACTGGCATGTGATTGGTTGGTTAGATAATTGCATTAATGAGAAATTGAACAGGTGTTCCTAATAATCCTTTAGGCGAGTGTATATATATATCAATAAAATTATATAATTAGAATATATACCATGCCTCGACATCCGCCAGATATTTCAGGTGGCTGTATTGAATGCTGTCAAAATTTAATTATAAAAGAGTAACAATAGTAACGGTAATCTTGCCAGTCATTATCACTACATTTCTTTGTAGCATGATTATACCCCGTGGTCTGTTTTCTGTTTGTATTTATGTGATATAAGAGTTTGTTTTTGTTCGTTTACTTCTATTTTTTGTATTTTTTTTATTTAAGACAGAAGAGTTGTACAGCGAAGGGAAAGGAGAATAATTTGATTCAGCTGCTAAAAGAAAGAAAAGCTTTAAAACGGAAAGCACCACTATATTCAAGTAAAAGCAGACCGCAGTTCCAAAAATTACCTAGAGAGAGAGCACCGAGGCAATCGGAAATTACAGATGGTGACTCTAGTGATGGCGAGATATTTCCCAAAAATATCTACAATGATTTGCAATTTAGGCTGAAAAGAAATATGAAGAAGAACAAGGAAACTGCAGAGGGAATGGAGAGGCTGGAAATAAGAAACACATTCCTGGAAAAGGAAAGAAAAATTAACTTCTCCTTACAACAATAAAGAGCCTGGCTTAAAAACAAATATTGTCAGTCATAGAATAATTATACACCTAAACATGTCTCATTCATCTAAATCATTTTATATCATGTTTTAGATAGACTACAATATTTAACATCGTTCAAAGTTTTGAACAAATTAAAGTTAATTTAAAAATATTACTGTTGATGTTGTAAGCAACATATACTTATACAAAAGTTGTAGTTTGCAATAAGTTGGTGAGATATTATACATAATGTATTATATTTATAGAATGTGGGACAATATATATTACCTATAAATATATGAATTACATTTTTGTATGTATGTTCACCACATAATGAGCACTGCCCAGCCAGGGACAGCACAGAATTTTAGCACCGTCATTCCCACAGCAGCACCCCCTGAAACTGAAATAGCAATACCTCCCCTCTATATTGTCCAAAATGATCAGGTATGCTGTCATACTTTAATTTCTCAGTTGTACTAATTTGCTACCCATTTATTTTTTCTCATGTCAGACTCATGAATCAAGACAACCAGACTAAAGACAACTGTTCATTTATACATCGTCTTTCAATTTGTCAATGTCAACCATGCAATATAACAGATTTTAGCACATTTTGTTTTAATTTTAACATAGGTGCTGTGTTGGAGAATTAAGATAAACACTGTCTTGACAATATTCTACATGTAATATTCAAAGAAAATAAACAAATACCAAAAACAGCAACAATAATAATAATTTATATATACACAGATCAGCCATAACATTATGACCACCTGCCTAATATTGTGTAGGTCCCCATTTTGCCACCAAAACAGCCCTGACCTGTCAAGGTATGGACTCCACTAGACCTCTGAAGGTGTGCTGTGGTATCTGGCACCAAGACGTTAGCAGCAGATCTTGTTAGTCCTGTAAGTTGCGAGGTGGGGCTTCCATGGATTGGACTTGTTTGTCCAGCACATCCCACAGATGCTCGATTGGATTGAGATCTGGGGAATTTGTAGGCCAAGTCAACACCTTGAACTCGTGATTCATCAGACCAGGCCACCTTCCTCCATTGCTCCGTGGTCCAGTTCTGATGCACATGTACCCATTGTAGGTGCTTTCGGCAGTGGACAGGGGTCAGCATGGGCACCCTGACTGGCCTAAATGTACACGCATTTTTTAACTCCTTGCCACTCATTTTTCATTAAGTTATTAAAGTTATAGGGAGATAAAGGAGCTAAGGAGTCTTGAAACAATTTTAAATTAAGCAGATTAAATATATAAAAACTAGCCCTATTACAATGACTGCCAGTAGTCTGGTGCTGTGATGTTAATATGAATTATGGCATGACAATGTGCTACCATAAGTGATGCAATTTGTATTTTGCTTTTACATCGTAAGACGTATTATTTGCAATAACATCATTAAATCAATAGGGACATTATTGTCACATCCATAACGCTAATTTGGGCAATTGTTATTAATAATGGGTAAAAGTTTTTATCCCATAACATAAGTTTTAAAAAAAAGATAGCTTTGCATAGAAAAAAATGTAGTGTAGCATACAACTTTTATACAAACTTTACCAAGAAAACGTTATGGATGTGACATTGGTTTTATTTATAAACACCATTATTTTGAATGGCTGTAAAATAGTTTCCTTTTTTCTGTCAAATGTAATATTATTAACTTGGTATTACATACCCATTGAGTTCCAATTGGGCATATTTACAAATGTATAAATAAAACATGTATCCTATAAATGAAACCTAAAAATGAATGAAAATTAGACTTCTGTAAATGTTGCTTTTTTATTTTTCAACAGTAACTTTAAATGGCTGTAAAGTAAAGAAAAGGCATAAAGTGAACCAAAATAATACAGAATGCATAAATATACACCTTTTAGTAAAAACTTTTTTCATGGCCAGGGTCACTTTATCGTGGAATTGCCCATTATATATATATATATATATACAGATCTGGAAAAAATTAAGAGACCACTCCAAGTTCAGAAATCAATGTTAAATTTTTCCAGATCTGTATATACATAAAAATGTTTCAGTATTGTATTTTCACCCTGTATGGGTATATGTATGTGTGTTTCTGGTCACAAGGCGGTCAGACCAGCAGTAAACCAGCTAAGTTGTTCCAAAACACAACCCTAGCTGGTCACCAGCAAGACCAGCTTAAGCTGGTCAATGCTGGAATTTCCAGCAGGGATTGCAAATTGGCCGAATAATGAGTCATTTTATATTATTATTATTATTATTATTATTTCTTGGCAGATGCCCTTATCCAGGGCGATTTACAACATAAGTGCAATACAAAGTGCAAGAATACAGTTAAGTACAAGGCAAACATTACAAATTCAAATTTACATTAAACAGAGCAATTCAAAATATAAAACATTTTACAACTTCCAATTTACACAGGTAAGTACAGTAAGTGACGTCATACATCCTGGAAAGAAAAAGGTAAGTGCTGTCAAGATGTAGGGTCACAGTCAAGGGCTACGGGAAAGAGAGCAAGGAGGAAATCAATCAATAACACAAGAAGCATGATGAAATGCTGTGAAGTGCTATCTAACGGGGATTAAAAGGACTAATATTACAAGTACTGTCTGAAAAGATGCGTCTTGAGTAAGCACCGGAAGGAGGTCAAAGACTCTGCTGTTTTGACTTCGGTGGGAAGGTCGTTCCACCAATTAGGGGCCAGGGATGAGAAGGAGCGGGCTCTGGAGGAAGGAGAGTGACGAGGAGGCAGAGGTAGTCTTCTGCCACCGGAAGACCGCGCTGGTCTGGAGGGGATGTATGGGGAGACGAGGGACTGACGGTAGCTTGGTGCAGTGTGGTTGAGACAACGGTTGGTGAGGGTCAATGTCTTGAACTGAATGCGTGCTGGTAATGGGAGCCAGTGGAGGGAGCGGAGCAGTGGAGTAGCATATGCAAATCAGGGTAGAGAGAATACCAGACGAGCTTTGCAGGCACTTGCAGGTTCTTGCAGGCAGGCCGGCCAGGAGGGAGTTGCAGTAGTCCAGGCGGGAGAGGACCAGTGACTGGACAAGCAGCTGAGTCGAGTAGTTGGTGAGGAAGGGACGGATTCGGCGTATGTTGCTCAGGAAGAATCTACAGGTGCGTGTCAGCGTGGTGATGTGCTGGGTGTAGGAGAGCGCAGGATCGAGGCAACCTCTTAGATTTATAGCGGAAGAAGAAGTAGAGAGTGTGGTGGATTCCAAGGGGATCGAGATGGAGAGATCAGAATCGGAATCATAAATCGGAATTAATTCATTCTTGGTGAATTTTGGCGGAATAATGAGTCCCAGATAAATGAGAGTGGACCTGTACTATTCAGTATTTAATACTTACAATTGAAACAGGGGTATCTGCCCCTTGTGGATAAATTAAGTATCACACATTACACAGTACAGGGGCTCCAGTGACTGTCACTGCCTGTACTCCAGGCAGGCACATGCACAGGTAAGGCTCAACCCTTTTTCCGTAAGACTTCCAAAGTGCCCTTTTTCCCGAGCACCTGCCTCCCGGACCTTCGGCAGCTCCCCAACCTCCCCCCGGAACCCACTTCGGTAGGCAGCTTCCCTGCATACTTACATACAAACAAACAAACAAAGTACAACTCCCAGACATCCCACAGCAGCGGAAAATGCCGGCTGGTTTCGTGATCCTAGTGCGTCGACAGCCTTTCCGATGCACGATGGGAAATATAGTTTCTGACCGCACAACGAGGCCTTTGACAGCGAGGATGGCTCGAGCGGGAAAACACTACAGTTCCCACAGGGCTATGCGGCACTCCGTGTCTGAGTACTAAAATGGAGGCAGCGGTCGGGCTGGGCCGGTCGCTTTTGTGCACTAAATCTGTGTTGTGAGTTTTAAATGGTGTTTTTAAAATAAACACAACAAAATACCCGAGATTAACGAGGCTCCCGAGACCGGCTCGTCTTTGTCGGTTTGCTTTTTGGAGCGCGTGACTCCGCTACCAACATAAAGAAACGTAAGTTATTACGAAAAATGCGGTAATTTTTTTTTTTTTTAATGAATGCCATGTAGCCCCAATATATAGTATTTCATACTCCCAAACAATGAATATCAAATGTATTATTATTATTTATTGTTATTATTAGTGAGGTTTTAAGTTTCAAACGTTTTTTTTTTTACAGCAGTCTGAACATTAGCATGATTTAGCTAAGTTCGATGCTAATTATAATTATGATGATGATATTCGATATTGCTAATAATAAAACATTGCTTACACACAAGCAAACGATACTGTTAGTGTTACACACCCTCCCGGTACATTACAATATACTGTCTAGTACACTGTACATACACTGAAAATGTAAACAGAAGGTATACTGATATATCTGTACAGGTATCGCTACACTGTCCACAATTTTCTCTGAACTGTGTCCACTATAAACAGTAGCCTATATACTTTAAAATGTACTGACACTATCAATACTGAGCAACGCTGTATTAATATTGTTTTAACTATCAATACAATATTAATACAGCGTTGCTCAGTATTGATAGTGTCAGTACATTTTAAAGTATATAGGCTACTGTTTATAGAGTTTTGATATTGTATAGCCTATACCAGCGGTGTCAAAGCTATTTGGTTGGAGGGCCATTTAAGGTGATTCCAATTTTGTTGTGGGAAGTATTATGAAAAAAAGGCAAATATAGTTTTACCTAATTTGCTATTTCAATCAACAAAATAGTCTAGAGGTTAATATCCATGTGTAGCCTACATATGCACTGTAAAATACCAAGTTCAAATTATACTCTTAATAATAATGCTTTGATCCTCTGAGTTTTGTGTTTAAGAAGATATTCAATAGTTCAGTGAGGTCTAAAAGAAAAGCAAGATCAAGTAGCTATTGTGCGTTTCTGGGTTCACGTACATGTTTCCCTTATTGTCAAGAAGTCCTGTATTATTTAGCAGAAATCAAAGAACTGTTTCAGAACTGCATATCATCATACTGCGATTCCAGCTCATCCAGTAATGCCCAAAACTTTGGCAGACCCCAGCTGTAGATAAAATTCACACACCTGACCACTATTCTACACAATGACTGCTGATGCAAAATGCAATGCAAGAAAATTGGTGCATTTGCAATAATTTACATTTTACTTGACTTTACCTTTCATGGATGGCACATCGTCCGTTGCAATGCCTGTTGGTTTAACCTATGGTAATCCTGCACTTTGCAATGCTTCAGTTCTTAAAAAAAAAAAAAAAAAAAAAAAAAAAAGATATACTTTACTGGTGATGTCATCCATCCATGGTTGATAAACTTAAAAGCTCTTCAAATACAGCAAAACAGTTGTATTATTCTTCTGACAAATATTGCAAGCTGAGCTGTGACAGAAAATTACAAAAAACTCCTTGGCTTTTTTCCCTCATCTGCAGATTTAAGGTCATCTGCCATGTCCGTTTTTCACTCAGCAATTGTGTTTCGAGACCAACTTAGCAAAATGTTAATGATGTTTTTAAAAAATGTATTTAAAATTGCCCTCGAAAATGTAACTTATATAATATGCATGTTAAACATATTGCAGTTCGAATCACAGCCAAAACACGATGTAGGATTTGAAATAGTTGTATAAATATCCTGTATAGTTTCAGTTTAATGCAGCATTGTCTGAGATGTGTCTTTTCACTAATTTTTTTTAGATGTTTCACTGTGATCTGAGCTTGCTTGTTATTTGGAGACAGTTTTTGTTTGCTGATATTCAGTCAACATCTTCAGTGAACATTTACTGTTTTTCTTTATTTGAATTGCTATTGTGAATTTTGAAAAGTGATTTAATTAACTTTTCAGTAAAAATGTGCCTCTATGCCATAGTATACGGTAATCTTCAGTCATGATGAAAATAAACAATCAACAACATGGACACTCAAATGCAGCACAGGTTTCAAAAATAATTTCTACACGGCATTGTTGCCAGATGGGGGAATTTTCCCCCAAAGTCGGTGGATTTTTTAAGTGTCCAGGGAGAAATCTGGTGGGGAGATATGTGATTTGGTGGATTTTTAGGACCAGATTCAGAGGAAATTATGGAGAGGACCTGGCAACACTGATCCACTGCGCTCAGAAGTGTGACGGCGCAGCTGCGCATGAGAATCAGTGTGGCGGCGCAAGCTTCCACCGAAAACTAAAGCACCCATAACTATTTTGAGAGATAATGTTAAATAATTACAATAATGACTGTAAAACCAAAAATCATGTATGTATTTGTCTGATATCTGATGAAGAATTGTATGATAATTTGAAAACGATATTTAGCCAGTAGTTTGAGAAAATATATCGGTGCATTATCGGTGGAATATGTGCCGATACAGATATTTCTGTAAAAGGCCAAAAGCGGACAATATTATCGGTCCTCCGATTGATAGTGTTTATATAGTATTGACTGTCTGCAGTATATGTATGGTTTATACAGTATTTATAGTGTTTATGCAGTATCAAAGGTTTGTACAGTATTGATAGTGTTGATACTGTGCTGTTCAGTAAGTGATGCAGTAGAGCCGTTCCTGGAGAGCCACAATCCTTCAAGTTTTCCAGGTCTCTCTATATCACCAATCATTGGATACCTTGAACACAGGGACATTTTGCCTAATTAAGAACCACAATTGGTTCAACAAGTCCGTTAACAATCTGGATAGAACAAAACCCTGTAGGCCCTGTGGTTCTTCTGGACCAGGGTTAGCCATCCCTGCACTAAAGTATTGACTGTGTGACTCTGCCTCTTTACAGATGAGAGAGGGGGGGATCCACTCTCCAAGCCCTGACACCCCCGAAGATGCCCAACCAACCGACGCAGCCCCCCCCCCCCCAACACAGGTCAGTCCGTCTGTCTGTCTGTGATTGAGTGCTTCTTGTTGCCTCTCTGTGCATCTCTGTTTTCAGTCTGTGTACGAGTGTCTATGAATGTGTATCCGAGTGAGTGACTACTTATCTGTGTAGATCTGTTGGTCTGTTGCCATGATGATTATCGCCTTCATCAACATATTGATTCATATTTGGGGTTGGGCCTGTTGTCTTGGCTACAGACAGTTTGTGACGGAGAAAAGAGGGAGGGGGAAGAGGAAGATGAAGAGATGCAGAACTGGTCTCGGCGCTGCCGTTGGGAGGAGAGCTGGCACAGAGCAACAGAGGAGCGGAGTAGTGCGTACCCCAACTTGGTGAGAGAGAGGGAGGTAAAAAAGGAGAATGTTAATGTTCTCTAGTGCTGTAGCCAGCTAGTCAGTGTCAATGTACTGTGGTTGGGGAATAAAATTTAAAACTCGCCAAATGTGGGTAGATTTAGCCAGTGGCGGGTAAATCTTTCAATCTTACCAGCCACTTTAATGGTTAGCCAGCAAGTATACGGGAACTCAACTTGTTTTAGTTTCTCATACTGTATTGATTGTTATGTTTCAAACTACAAATACATTTGTTGACGTTGTAGTGTTGGTATCTTAGTTGATTTGGAAATCATGTTTTTTGAAAAAAATATGGCATCTGGACAGCCTTTGGTCCAGGAGGACAAATTTTATGGAGAACAATTAAGCAGAAGGAAGTAGCAGTGAGGTAGAGGGAGAGGAGTATGAACAGGGACAATGTTACCATATGTGTCACACCCCTTCTCATGTGTTTAGTGTGTATATACAGATCCCCATTAGCTGCCATTTTATTGCATATGTGATTGATTCATTTGAAAAGGATGCTTCCCCTTCTGTCTCTACTTGCAAGTGTTATAATTCAATAGAATGTAATGTTTTGGTAAAATACCTTATAATACTTGCAAGGAGAAACAGTGTGTTTTTTTTTCTATCCAGATCTATACAGGTGTGCGATTTAGCTTTTGTTATTGTGATTGATTAATCTCCTGAATAAATTTAATCTTTTAAGATGTTAACGACATTTACGCACCCTCATGCTTTTTTTGTGATCTTTGGATGGGAAAAATACAATGTGGCTGGTAAGTTTTTTTTTTTTTTTTTTTCTTCTACCAGACACAGTAGGCTCAGTGTTTCCCCACAGGAGTTTTGGAAACTGGTTGGGGGACCCCACATTCTCTAGGGGGGTCCGGGGGCTTGGTCCCCCATGAGAAAATGTTGTAAATAAACCAATGAATTTATATCAACTTGTAAGACTCTTGAACCTACACTTGAGCCATCAGTGAAATTAAGTAAAAGCTGTCACATGTGTTGTACTGGTGTATTTAAAGTGTTTTCATTCTACTGCAGTCAATTCATGAGAAGAAAACACAAATATACAGGAGGGGGCACACATATCAGTGGTAAAGTTTGAATCCTGCATTTGGACACTTCATTAGCTGTAATGAAGTTTGAAGTGACGGTGGGATTTGTTATTTCTTATCTGTGATTGGCTAAACCAGAACGTAGCGTGGATTTCCGATTTAAGATCTGCATGGCTCCACCAATGGGATCGGTAGAATTCTGAAGATCTGCGCATATCTGGGGACAGCTGCGTTACAAGAACATGAGCAATGGCCTCCTCGTAGAGAAATACTTGGAAATACTTTGACAAAGTAAATTAAAACATTGTTAATTGTATAATATGTGCAGTGCAATTTAACAACCACAAATCTACAGCTGGTACGTTAACCCACATAAAAGACATACACACTTCTGTAATGCTAGCAATAACATAAAAGGAAAGAGGAGCAACAAACAAACTAATATTATTAAGCTACATACACAGCCAGCTTTCGGTACTTAGTTTGTATTCACTGGAACTCGAACACACAGGTATGTTTCCAATCGTAGACCGGCAGTCTGTATCTTGAGTGTGGTTTGGAAATGTGGAAAAGTACATTTGTTAACTAGATTGTATAAATTAGCTAGACAGATCTAATACATTTTGTATTTTGCTGTTATGACTGGAAAACATGCCATAAGGATGCTAATATTCAGGCATTTGCGTTGCAACACATTTGCTGCTGAAGGGGAAGAGGAGAGGCTGACTGGCTGTGAGTGAGAGCTGCTTATTGTTGAAGTGAAGGTGCAAAGCACATAGCAATCTTTTATGTTTATTATGAGAGTAAAAAAATATTCGTCTTCATTCTGAAACTGGCAGGAAGCACTGGTGGCTAGTTGCCAAAAAAGTTAATTTTATCCCCTGACCACCAGTAGTGTAGTGTCCACCAGTCAGTCAGTGTTAATGTGCTGTAGTGTCCAGTCAGTCAATTTTAAAGTACTGTACTGTCCAGTCAGTCAGTCAGTGTTAAAGTCTATATCCCACATAGAGAACATTTTGTTCTCAAAGTTGATGTGTTAGAAGCAGGAAAAATGGGCAAGCATAAGGATGTGAGAGACTTTGACAAGGGCCAAATTGTGATGCCTAGACGACTGGGTCAGAGCATCTCCAAAACTGCAGCTCTTGTGCGGTGCTCCTGGTCTGCAGTGGTCAGTACCTATCAAAAGTGGTTCATGGAAGGGTCATGGGCGGTCAAGGCTCATTGATGCACTTGGGGAGCGAAGGCTGGGCCGTGTGGTCCGATCCAACAGACGAGCTACTGTAGCTGAATTTGCCGAAAAAGTTAATGCTGGTTCTGATAGAAAGGTGTCAGAACACACAGTGCATTGCAGTTTGTTCTGTATGGGGCTGCGTAGCCGCAGACCAGTCAGGGTGCCCATGCTGACCCCTGTCCAATGCCAAAAGCGCCTACAATGGGCACGTGAGCATCAGAACTGGACCATGGAGCAATGGAAGAAGGTGGCCTGGTCTGATGAATCACGTTTTCTTTTACATCACGTGGATGGCCGGGTGCGTGTGCGTCACATGGCACCGGGATGCACTATGGGAGGAATGCAAGCCGGCTGAGGCAGTATGATGCTTTGGGCAATGTTCTGCTGGGAAACCTTGGGTCCTGCCTATCATGCGGATGTCACTTTGACACGTACCACCTACCTAAGCGTTGTTTCAGACCATGTACACCCTTTCATGGAAATAGTATTCCCTATTGGCATTGGCCTCTTTCAGCAGGATAATGCGCCCTGACACAAAGCAAAAATGGTTCAGGAATGGTTTGAGGAACACAACGAGTTCAAGGTGTTGACTTGGCCTCCAAATTCCCCAGATCTCAATCCAATCGAACATCTGTGGGATGTGCTGGACAAACAAGTCCAATCCATGGAAGCCCCACCTCGCAACTTACAGGACTTAAAGGATCTGCTGCTAACGTCTTGGTGCCAGATACCACCGCACACCTTCAGAGGTCTAGTGGAGTCCATGCCTCGATGGGTCAGGGCTGTATTGGCGGCAAAAGGGGGACCTACACAATATTAGGCAGGTGGTCATAATGTTATGGCTGATCAGTGTATATACACACACACACCAGGAATTTGGGCTTTAATGTACTGTAGTGTCCAGTCAGGGTGTACTATATTCTGTATCCTCTCTCTACCGTCCTCTTTCTTTCAGAGTGCAGTGTCCCCTGATGATTCTGTGTCTCTTCTCTCCCTGGTGTCTCTCTACTTCCCCTCCCTCTCCCACCATGCACACACTAACAGGTGAGTGACAGAGAGAGGGAGAGGGGAAGAGGGAATGGTGATCGAGATAGTGGGGGAAATGGGAGTGGAGGAGATAGATGAAGATGGTTAGAAGTAGAAGGGGATGAAGAGGGAATTGGGAAAGGGGTAGTTGGCTTGGGATAGAGTTGGGGTGGGATGGGGGAAAAGTAGATGTTAGAGGGAGATGGGGAAGGGAGAGAAGAAACCTATTTATATTCAGCACTATAGTTTATACCCTCTCATTCACACTTCTCAGTCTAATGATCTACAACACTATTCCCCTTCCCCCTTTTCTTCCATCTCTCTACCTCCCTCTGTCTCTCTTAGTGTTGATTACTATCTGGAGCTCACAGCTGAAGTCAGTGCAGAGGAGGGTGCTTCCCTCTCTTTCTTCCCATCCATCATCCCTCCTTTCCACAGGAAAGCTCCAACTAAACCCAGTAAGTACATTGCAGAAAACTTTTACCCTCAGAGTCATGGAATAAAATTAACACCCGCCAAATGCGGGTAGATTTAGCCAGTAGCGGGTAAATCTGTCAATTTTATCAGCCACTTTGGCGGGTGGCCAACAAGTGTACAGGAACTCAACTTTTAGTTTCTGATAATTTGTCGGTATGTTTCAAAATACTAAGTTTTAGTGTTGGAATGTTATTTGATTTGGCAAACCACAATATCATGTTTTTTGAAAATATATGGCATCTGGACAGTCTCCAGGAGGACATTTTTCATGGAGAGCAATGAAGCAGAAGTAAGGTGGTTAAGGATGTGGAAAAATAATGACTTTTAATTACTTTTCATAGTCATTATTACTGACTTGGACCTGGATCAAATTGTTTCAGAATTATAATATGAAAGAAAAGGAAAGAGTACCGCAACAAACACATTAATACATACACAGCCAGCTATTGCTCTTTATTTTGTATTTGCTGGAACTCGAACACACAGTTATGTTTCTGAACGCAGACCGCCAGTCTTGAGTGTGGTTTAAAGAGGAAAGTCTATCGTTTAGTCAAGTAGATTGTATCAATTAGCTAGCTAGATAGGTCTTATACATTGTGTATTTCACTGTTGTGACCAGAAAACATTGCCACAAGGATGCTAATGTTAAGGCATTTTCATTGCAGCTCATGTTGCTAAACTGGCAATTGAATGAAAATGTATAAAAAATGAAAAATAAAAACATATTGGTCGGTCAATTACAGCTGTAATTGCAAAATATTCCTTTATAAAACAAATAGTCACAACCTTTATAGTTAATTTGAAATTGTGACAATAAAAAGTCGTGATAATATTGGGACAATAATACAAGAGTCTGACACGAGATGCGTGAGAGTTGACAGGTCTGCTGTTATTATGCCATTTCCATACGTCTTCTAATAATATATTTTTACATAGATATTTATTTAACAAAGTTGTTGTGTTAGATAAGTATTCATCAATTGCATCGATTTACAACTTATTAATTTATGGCGAAACGATCTGCGATAGAGACATGCATTTCTTGCTGCGTACCGGAGATTCTGCTGAAGAGAAACGTGCGGTTTTGTTTACATTGCGTCTTTGCTGGAATGCATTGTATTGACCAATGGAAAGGACGTTACTCTGTCATAATTCCTATTGATTATATATTTTTTACCCAACCACAGACCGTGACTCTATGAATATCTAGCCAATCCAATTAAATCCTTTTAATGATGTGCAGAAACCCAGAGAAGGGAGTAGCACTGAAGAGGAGTATGAAGAGCAATAATGTGTCACTATATAACACCCCTTCTCATGTGTTAGTGTGTTTATACAGATCCCCATTAGCTGCCATATTATTGCATATGTGATTGATTCATTTGAAAAAGATGCTCCCGCACAAACTCTACTAGCAAGTGCTATAATTCAATAGAATGAAATGTTTTGAAGTAGAAACTGTGTGGGAGCATGTTTTTTCTATCCAGATCCTTTTCCCTCATACACACCTGTCTAGTCTATACAGGTGTGCAATTAGCTTTTGTTATGGTGATTGATTTAATTACCTAAATAAATGCCACGTTTTAACATTTTCACCACACATTTATGCACCCTCATGCATTTCTGGTGATGTTTGCCTTTGGCTGGTAAAAATACCAAGTGGCTGGTAAGTTTTTTCCTTCTACCAGATACAGTGGCTAGTGGCCAAAAAAGTTAATTTTATCCCCTGTTCAGAGTACTAGGCCCATAGGAGGTGCTCTATGCGTCAAGCCTAGAGCGCTCTCAAAAAATCACAGCCCTTAGCATAGCGCAGCAAATTACTTAATTTTACATAAATACGTATAAGCATAATATGAAACCTATATATCACAAGAAACATAAGACACTGATGTTTTTCATTCTTCTATAATTTGTTTATTTTTGGAATGAATACAGAAATGTGCATTGGCAAAGAAACTTATACAGAAGCCATTTTTATTTTCAAAACAACCTAGTTTTCAGAATTAACCTGGTTTAAAACACTTAAAAAATCATTCATATGAATCCCCAGAATGTTCTTTTTAAAATACATAAAAACACAGATGTTTACAAATACTTGTTCAAGAGATCTAATACATTTTGCAAGTAGCGCACCCGTCTAGAAACTAGTCAGAATTACACCGCAAAACAACAAAAATGAATCTAATCGGATGGTCGGCTTGTGCTGTGTGTTGAATAAATATAATATCTTCAAAATGTACAGATTATTGTTGTTGTTGTCGTTATTACTACCAGTAATATTTAATAATAACTACTACTACTAATAATAATAAATGCAAATTGCTAACTTTGCATTGATTGCAAACGCGTGTGTTCGGCTCGGGGCAGATGTGATCTTTCTCTGTTGCTGAGAAATCGGCTGCTCAGGGTTGCCATGTGGAAATACAGCTCGGACTATTACTACTACTTTTGTGTCAATTTATCTGTTATTTGTGTCGAAAAGCTGATTCTGACATTTAGGTTGACCAGCGGAAATAAACTAGAAACGTTTAATCTGCAGCGTCACTGCCTTGCATTTACATTCCCGTGATAAGCTTCTGCCTCCCCCTCTTCCAAATCGCTGTCATAACTGTGTACAATACTAATCAATGTGCCAAATTAAAAGTTTACAATACTAAAAAGTTTAATTTAGTTTTACCGGTCTCAGAAATAGTAAATTGTTCAAAACATCCCCCATTTGACTCCTTTAAAAGCGCTCTCATGTAGTGAGCATTTTCAGCGTGCCACTATCTTTTCCCGTCTTCTCTAAAATACTTTTTTTTAACCAATTAAAAACCTCTGTTTGTTTTAAAAGGTTTTTTGAATGGTTCATTCTCTCAATAAGCATCTCTGCTATTGGTTAAAACTCTCACTCACTCGTTCCCACCCTCTCATTCTCATTTTCTCTATCATACACTCTTCCTCCCTACCCATCTCCCTCTTTCTTTCTCTTTTTGTATGTCGATTGAGAGCCTGACAGTGATGTACTGATTCAAAGAAATTGATGAAATGTAAAAGTATAGTTTAATAACAAACTCTCTCTCACCCTCTCTCTCCCCCCATCCCCCTGCCCCTCTCCACATCACCCCCTCCTTCTACCTGTTTCTCACTTCCCCTCTTCCTATCTTTCCCCTCCTTATCCCTCTCTTCCCTGACTCTCCCTCTCAATCTTCCATGCCTCTCTCTCTCTCTGTCTTGCTCTCTGCAACAGTGTTCAGCTCCCTCTCCTCTTATTTTCCCGATAATGGCTGGCCCTTGTCACCATGGTCACACTCACCTCTTCCCTTAGCAGAGAGAGGGAGCCAGGGAGGAGGTGGCGGGGGCTGGTGGGGACACCCCTTGGGGTCGCAACTCGGCCTGGGGGCTCCCCCCAAATCCAGCATTTCCCTCCCCTCTACCACCACCTCCTCCTCGTCCTCTTCTTCTTCTACTTCTTCCTCCTCCTCCTCCTCTTCCCCCTCCTCTGTTGCTGCCACCGCCCTCCCCCCCTCCGCCACCAGTTACTGTGGTGGTAGTGGTCTCACCGGGGCGACTGATGGTGTTTCCTCCACCTCTGCAGCAGATTCATCCACAGCACAGAAAGCCCAGCCCCTTTGTACCACATGCACTGAAGGCCAGGGGTCAGAGGTCAAGGAAACTGACATCTACGACCCCTTCCACCCCACTGAGGGGGAGGGGGAGGGGAGAGGAAGGGGGGACCAGGAGGAGGATGAGGATGGAGGAGAGGAAAGAGGGAGAGATCGAGAGGGCAAGGAGAGAGATAGGGGTGCCCAGAAATATGACCCCTTTGACCCCACTGGCTCCCCTCCTCTGAGAGACAGGGAGCAGGAGGAAGAGAGAAGAGGAGAGGGAGGTGAGGAGGGGAGCCTTTCGCGAAGGTCTACAGCTGGAGCCATGACAAGCACACACCCCCCAGACTCCACGGGTACCCCACGGACCCCCTCCTCCTCTCCCTCCTCCTCTCCCTCCCTCCACCCTGCTCCTCCTCCCACTCCTCCTCCCCATCTCCCCCGGCCCCCCTCTCCTTCCCTCTCCTGCAGAAGAGGGGAGAAGAATGAGCAGCGGGATGGCAAGGGGGGCAGGGAGAGGGGGAGGGAAAGGGGCAGAGAGAGAGGCAGGGACACCGACTCTGAGATAGAAGAAGGAGAGATAGTGGCGGGAGGGGAGGAGATAGGTAGAGGGGTAGCGGAGGGGGGCAGATGGAGGAGAGTCCTGCAGCGAGAGAGGGAGGTGGTGATGAGGGAGGAGTACAGAGAGGAGGAGGAAGAGGGTGAGGGAGAAGGGGTGGAGAGGAATTTCTACCCCCTGGCTCCCAAACCAGAATGCATCCTGAGAGTATTGGAGGGGGGTGGGTTTGTCTCGATTAGGACAGAGGGGGTAGGAGGGGCAGGGGCGAGGGGTGGCAGGGGGCCGGGCTGGGTGGGTGCAGGGGCTGTAGAACCTGGGGCAGTTTTGCCTGGAGACCTGCGTCGCAAACTGGCCAACCGACGCAAAGATCGATACCGACCACTCCTGCCACACCCCCCGCCCCCCTCCTCTTCCTCCACCTCTCATCTCCCTCTCCCCCTCTCCACTCCTCCTCCTTCTCCCCCCTCTCTTCCTCTGCCCTCACTCTCTCTCACGGCCCTGGCCCCCAGCAAGGAACGAGAGAAGGAGAGGAAGAGGGTGAAGTCCTCCAGGAGCAAGGGGAAGAGCAAAGAGGGGGAAGAGAAGAGGAAGAAGAGGAGATGCCGGGAGGAGGAGGAGGAGGAAGAGCAGGAAGGAGGAGAGAGCAAGGGAGAAGAGGAGCAGAAGGAGGATAGCAGAAGCTGGAGCCGGGAGAGGGAGGAGAGCGAGCGGAGGAGGTGGAGGAGGAGAAGAAGGCAAGAGGAGGAGGGGGAGCGGGTGAGTGGGGAACGACGGAGGGAGGACAGAGGAGGTGGGAGAGGAGGACTGGAAAGAAGTAATAGCAGTGGCCGACGAAGAGATTACCCTTCCCTCCGTCCGCCTTGCCTCTCTCATGCCTCTCTGGCTGCCCCTCACCTTTCCTCCTCCCGCCGTTGCCACCGTCGCCGTGGTGACCGCCGCTCTCCCTGGTCCAGCCCCTCACCCAGCAATGGAGGGGGGAGGAGGAGGAGGAGGAAGAGAAGAGAAGAAGAAGAAAGGAGAGACCGAGAGAGAGATCGAGACCGACTAAGAGACACGGAGGAAGAGGAGGAGAGGTTAGACAGGAAGAGGAGGAGGAAGTGGAGGAGGAAGGAGGAGCCAATGGGAGAGGAGGAGGAGGAGGAAGAGGAGGCGGGCAGGTCTCCACGGCAACAAGAGAAGCCAGATAAGAGACAGCAGGAGAGAGATAGGGAGAAGGAACGGGAGCGGCAAAAAGAGCGAGAGAGGGAGCAAGAAAGGGAGAGGAGGCGGCAAGAGGGCCGTCCAGTCGTTCCCCCCTCCATCCAAGACCTCAACGGATCCGACCTGTTCGCCATCAAACGCACCATCACCGTGACCACCACTACCACGCACCCCCCAGGACCCCCCCCGCCTCAGTCATCACCCCCATCTGCCTCCAAATCTGAAAACAAGTCAAGTCGAAAGAGAAAGAGGAAACGACGGAAGGAAGAAGAGGAGGAGGGAGTGGAGGAGAGAACGGAAAAAGCGCAGAATGTGAGGCCTAGGTCGTTCTCCCCCCTGCGTTCGTGCCACTATGGAGAGGAAGAAGAGGGGTATGAGGAGGAAGAGGATGCACTCTCTTTGGATGGAGAGGCGCTGGACTCTGACTACCCTTCCTTAGAGGACTCCCCACCCCCCACCCCCCTCCTGCCACTAACCCTAGCCCTGGCCCGCCAATCTCCAGCCCACCATGGGTCCTCCAAAAACGCCCACCACAAGAAGGCCAAGTCTCGCTCTCGCTCCCACTCCCACCACCGCCACTCCCCCTCCCCTCCCCCACCCCCCCCCTTTCTCTCCTCCATTGCCCCCCTGCCCTCCAAGAAGAAGAAGAAGAAAAAGAAGCAGCAGCCACCGTCCATTCCTGCCACTCACCCCATCCTCCCACCTCCTCCTCCTCTTTCATCGGGGCGCCCTGGCAAGAAAGTGGGAAAGGAGGAGAAGGATGGGGACGCAGAGAAGAGGAAGAAGGGATGCACCAAGATCAAACGCCCCCCCTCTTCCTCATCTTCCAACCCCACTCAAGTGCGCAAGGCCAAGCTGCAGTCAAAGGTGTCTGTTCTCATTAGGGATGGTGTGAGTAGTACTACAGGGGGAGGAGGAGGGAGCAAACGGAAGAAGGAGCAGGGAATGGGTGTTGGGGTTGGTGTGGATGGCTCTATCGCTGTAGTTTTCTGCAGAGACAAAGAGAGCCGGTCGCCCTTCCTCAAGCCCACCATGGAGCCACCACAGTCCCTGGGGTCAGTGTGCCTACTAGGGGTCAAGGAGCAAGAGCGGGAGAGAGAGAGGGAGCAGGTGAGGGACAAAGAAAGGAAAGTGAGGCCCAGCAAGGCTCCCCCTCCCCCCCCCACCCCTCCTCCTCCTCCTCCTCCTCCTCCTCTTTCTTCTTTGGCTTCTTCTCTTCCTCTGCCTTCCTCTCTCCCTCCCCCAGCTCCATCTCTTACTAAATCCAAGATGGCCACCAAGAGAGCCAAGCTCAACTCCACTGCCTCGGCCTCCTCCTTCTCTTCCTCCTCCTCCCCCACACCTTCATCCTCCTCCTGCTCCTCCCTCGCTTTGCTGGGGAAAGGGGGGAGGTGCCACAAGCAGGGAGCCAAGAAGGAGCGAAAGAAGAAGAAGAAGAGGAGGAGGAGGAGTGGAGGAGGCACAGGAGAAGGAGATGGCGAAGGAGGAGGAGAGAGGGAGGAAGAGGGTAAGGAGGGCGGTGATGTCATTTTGGGAGCTTCCACTTCCTGGGGATTGTCAGATGCCCATAGCAAGCCCCCTAGCCCACCTCTTCCTCCCTCCTCCTCCTCCTCCTCCTCCACTTCCTCTTCCTCCTCCACTGCCCCCCTACCAGCCCCAGGGTCCCCACAGCTGCCTCTCCCGGTCGCCCCCTCCAAAAGAGACTCCTCCGAAGCTACCCCAGATTCCCAGACAGTAGACAGCAGCTGCAAGACACCAGAAAATCTCTATGTGGGGATGGATCTAGGAGGAGAGGGGCGGTGCCCAGGTGTCTCCCATGCTCAGCCCTTAGGCCCCCCCCACCCCCCAGCCAGCCCACCCCTCCTCCTCCTCCCCTCTCCTTCCTTGGATCCCCAAGATGACTCCAACTTGGAGCCCGCTGCTTCCAGCCCAATCCCCGCTCCTACCCCCTCCTCCTCTACCCCTCCCCTGCCGCCCTCTGTCCTCCTCCTCCTGCCCCCTCCTTCCTCCACCTCTTCCATCATTTCCACCACTGCTGCCCCCCCCACCTCTGGGCCCGATCATCCCATCTCAGCCCACAGCTGCTCCTCCTCCTCCTCCTCCTCCTCCTCCTCCTCCTCCTCTGCTCCTTCCTCCAGGGCCCCACCTCCAAACCCCCCCCCCCCCCCCCCTGCAGAACCAGCTTTCTGGCGCCCCCTCTCTGCCCTGGAGCCTGCAGACAGGAGTGGACTGCACTGCCGGAGGGGTACTGGCCTGTGAGTATAGCATTCACAGTGAGAGTGAGAATGAATGAGCAAGAGAGTGGGACAGGGGAGCGTGTAAATACAGACAAACCTAATTGGTTCCTGGAGAGCCATCATAATGATATATAACATTATAAATTATACTTCCATTGCTGGAAACCAATTTCACACCCTAAAAACACCACAATTGACTACGGGAATGGAGGAAAACTAAATAAAGCATTACTGTATGTATGAACTAAAACTAAACATTTTATTTTTATATATATACATATATACACTACCGGTCAAAAGTTTCAGAACACTTAGGTTACCAAAAACTGAAAAATAAAAATAATAAGTTGGAGTGTTGATACCTATGAGGGAAAGGGGGAGAGAGAGTGCGAGGCTTCAAGACATTTTGACAGAGCTGTGAATATTTGTATAAAACAATGTTTCTCTCTTAGTGACTGCTCTGCTGTTTAGGCGCAGCTGACACTGGTATCCCATGAAAGCTGAGAATCTCAGCTTTCATGGGATACCAAACGTTTGGCAAACAACAGTGAAAATTACACATGGGATTGAGGGTTTGTCAGGTTAAGGGGTTAAATTTAGTAAAAAAATAAATCATGGAATCATTTTATTTATCTCCAATTGTTTATTTGGTCTATGCTTTAATTTCAAAGTCCATCGAGACTGTGTAAATTTCAATAAAAACAGGAAAAATGTAGGTGTTCTAAAACTTTTGAATGGTGTTTTTGTATAATATATACATACACACAGCTCTAAAATGAACATTTGTTTTATTCTGTAAACTACTGACAACATTTCTCCCAAATTACAAATAAAAATATGAATGGAATTGAATGGCTGCCATACATGTAGAGATGCTGATTTAAGAAAAAAAATCCAGTGGTCTCAATTTTTTCCAGAGCTGTGTTTGTATGTATGTGTGAGATATATAAGGATGATATTAGAATGAATAACGTGTTAATATTTAACACAATTGTTTTTCTATTTTGAGTTTTGTGCACAGTTGGATTAATGAATGGCTGTTTCCATTTTAAAACACTTTTGCATGGTTCACTGGACACAAACAGTGAAATGTAATCTCTATAAAGGTGAAAGGTGAAACATCAAATATGAGCAATCACCTAAAAGCCAAACATGCTACTGTTAAAGTGCTAGAAGGCAGTGTACTGTGTCAGTAATAATATAGAATAGAGCAGCATTATCTTCTAAAACATCTTCTTTACAGAGTAGTTTGTCTGAGCAACTGGCTCATTGAAATTAAATTTCTGCAGTACTATAGTTTTAGTTCCTATGTTGAGCCTATGCCTTTAAAATGCACTGGTGCAGATTTTCTTTGAACTTCATTCACTTTTTCAGTTAATCTGATGATCTAACTGCATTTACAGGGACCTTCTTCAGTACATTTATAATGAAGAAGCAGAAAACTCTTTAGACCAGGGGTGGGGAACCTTTTTCCTATCAAGGGCCATTCGAGTGTTCCCAAATGTATTCACGGGCCGCAACCTTTATTAATACACCTACATCAAAACATTAATACAGATTAAACTTACATTTTAATGCAAGAACAAATCACTTTTTTCTAAACGTGCACACTGCAGTCAAAACAAATAACTATATAGCCTACAATAAGCAAAAACAGCATATAATAAGATAATGAAACGAGTGTAAATATAAATATTGGAATAATGCTCAAAAGCAATATTTTATATTTTATTTCAAAAATAACCATTGCATTTATCAAAACATAATTGTACACTAAAGTAAACATTTTAAACACTGTGTAAACTTTGTTTTCAACATATAAAGCTACAGTGAATAAAATCAGTGTATTTCAATAAATTATTTACCCTACTATATATTTAGCCTGCATACCTGACCGCTCGGGACAGTCCACACAGGACACTTTCCCTGCATGATCTTGTACCTTACACTGCATTTTGACAGCCCTCTCCAGGTGAACACTTTTACTCCACGAATATATAGCATTGCAATAAATGCTCCTCTGCTGATAACGTCCGTGAATCATTATTTTGCGTGTGATGTGCCTGTGCTATTGCACTCTACTATGTGCAGTAGCAATCGTATTGATCAGTAGAGTAAAAGCTTTAGACTATGGCAACCTCTTTCTTTTTAAATTTTGTACTAGGTTGCTGGAATTAAAACATTTTCCTTTTGATTATTTTACACCTCATCTGCTAGAATTACTCATAATGTAAATGTTTTATGATTTATCAGAATAATCCAGATTATTATAATATATATATATATATATGTATATAAGATCATTAGAGAGAAAGGGACTCTGCATCTCTTCCTTTTCTCAGACATGGTGAACAGAAACAATAGTTCAAATAATGCAAACTAATAACTAAAGTGAACATATATTTGGCAGAAATGCACTCAGTTCAAGCAGCAGCTACAATCTTATGAGTCTGATGTGCTTTTCCTGTTTTGGGAAGACGAGTCAGGTCTGCATCATACACCGTCATAAATGCAAGTTGCAGAGTTTTAGGGGCTATCTCACCTTAAAAAAATGGTTGTTAGTGGTGGAGGTCATAAGTGGGTGGTTGTCTGAAGCTGAGAGAGAGTATGGAGAGAGTTGGAGTGTTGATACCTATGAGGGAAAGGGGGAGAGAGAGTGCGAGGCTTCAAGACATTTTGACAGAGCTGTGAATATTTGTATAAAACAATGTTTCTCTCTTAGTGACTGCTCTGCTGTTTAAGATGGAGGAGGCTAACCTGGCCAGTCGAGCAAAGGCCCAGGAGTTCATACAGGCCACCAGCCAGGTTAGTCTGTCCAGGGTCTGACATTATTTTTAAATTCTGGTTGCCCAGCAGGGCAGGTGCCTTTTAAATTTTACATGCCTCCCAAAAAATGTACCTGCCAGAATTTTCACTAAGTTATGTATGGTTATAAGCAGTGGTGTCATGTTAGGGGGGAAAAAAAGGTACCAGAATGGCCCCAATTGGAATCATCAACCAGTGGGTTTGGTGGACAGAAACATGTTGAGGAATGCCGAGTGATAATCGGAAATTTATATTTTCCATTCATGCATTTGTTTGGACAGGCTGCACAGATTTTTGGCCTGAATATAGCTACGGAAAACCCTGTCCATGTGTCTCTGTTTCTCTGACACACTGACTGTCTTGACTGTTTGTATGCGATATGTCTGTCTGTAGGTTGTTTGTTTCATTCTCTCTCATCCTTCTGATGCATCTATTCCCCTTTCTAACATTTTCTCTCTCCCTCCATCAGATTCTGTCACAAGCCAATCAGAGCTCTCAGACTGCCATGCCTGCCCCCGCCCCCTCAGGACTGGCCCCACCCTCCACCCAACCTCCCACCCAGTACATCCTGCACAGCTCGTTGCCATTGGGCTGTAGCAAGAGCCCGCCCTCTCATCTTCATGGTGGCCTGTCAATGGCCAGTTGTGCACAGACTCCACCCCCTCCCATGCCCATTGGCTCTTCATCAGGGACTGGGAGCGTGGGGTCAGCAGAGGTCAGCTGGGAGAGTGAGGGGAAAGATCCAGACAAAGTGAGTCACTCTCCCTTTTTTATCTTTTCCCTCTTTCTTTGTGTCTCCCTGTAGTGTCATCAGTTAGTGTCGTCAGTCAGTGTTAATGTCCTGTAGTGTCCAGCAGGGGGTTTGATGATATGAACTGAAGTTAAGATCATTATATTATCCAACATCCGGATGATAACGATATGATGGAGGTAGTTCAGAGGTGAGAAACCAGACTAATTCCAGGTTTGGAGGGAATGTCATATTTGGAAAGACTTGGGGAACTGAACCTTTTAACCCTTGTAAGAAAATGGAACCTCCTGTAGCAGTGACTGGAACTAAGACAGTTCAGGTTCAATGTGATTTATTACAGAGTCCAAAATATAGATCACAATATACAAGTACACTGGGTACCACAAGGCAAAACTGATACAAAGACTTTATGGACAAGTCAGCTTTTATGAGTCCAACTCCACCTTCCAGAGTGACCACCCCACCCACCAGAGTATCCAATGGCAGCTGTGTATTAGCATATCAAGTGACAATGGAGCCCTCACCCCGCTCTTCCACATTCCAGGGTAACGGCTCACCCGTTCCCCCTCACCCATACCTTTCTCGGAGATTATTAACTCACTCTTCCCAACAGAGACCGACTGTCTCCTTACTCGTCCTTATCAATAGCTTTTGATATGCTATTGATACAAGACTGGTAAGCAAACTGTGTCCATATCAGCCTACTGTTCCTATTGATACCAGGGACCCCACCTTTGCTCACCTATCTGCGTTTACCTTCTGTGAATTAGGACAATACCCAAGAACATTTGGGGATTCAACTTTAAACTGGAATTTTATCATGGTGGAATTTGCCCAGCTTCAGCAATTGCATTTTTCCTTACACCCTGGAACGGAGAAGACTATGTGGGGACTTGATTAAAGTCTTAAAAATGATGAAAGGCATCAACCACATCAAACCAGAGGAGATTTTCCAGATCAGCAGAGAAACGGACCTGGGGGAAAAAATGGAAATTGGGCTTCAAGGCATTCAAGACAGAAAACAGGAGACACTTCTTCACACAGAGAGTTGTTACCATCTGGAACAAACTCCCCAGCGATGTGGTTGAAGCTGACAATTTGGCAACATTCAAAAATAGACTGGATAGTATCCTTGGATCAGTTATTAATGGACACCAAACGAGCACAATGAGTCGAATGGCCTCCTCTGGTTTGTAAACTATGTTCTGATGATATCACGATATTTAAAAAAATAATAATAATCTGAAAATTCTTATGAGCCCCTCAAATAATAACAGACAAAAGATTGCTTTTAACTTCATAAAACCTGAAAGAGGCATTGGAGAATGGATTTTTTTATTTTTTTATTTTTTTTATTGTGCACATTTTTTAATTTTCTGTGGCAAGACTGTGCAAACACAACATAAATGTATATGAATTATATAAAGTAAAATTGAATGCAAAAATATTTCAGTTACTCAGAATTTACAATGGAAAGGGAACTTTGAGTATTTGAGAAGAAGGAAAAAAAAGTGCTGTATGTTTTCAGCATAACATTAGTCATTACAATGTAATCTTTTAAAACTGTGCCTTTAAGCTTTGAGGTCGGGTTCTTGTAGCGCAGATCTGCAGAATTCCACTGGTCACATTGGTTGAGCTGCACAGATATGCAGAAATCTACACTACAAGATTGTGACCACAATCTGCAGAAAGTCTGAGCATTCATTTGCTAAATGGTCAGATTCTGTTTAGAATGACGGAAATCTGCGCAATGTGAACGCACCCCATATAAACATGCCGACAGATTGATGCATTCTGGGCATGGTAGTTTTCTGTAGGAAGTCTGCTTACAGGCATCTAGCCAGAGTTATGGATAAAAATGTGTTGAAACTCAGACTATAACTGCCGAGGGTAACTGTAGGATTTAATAAAAGGCTGTTTTGGAAGCGTTGTAGAAGAAGAAGTATTCGATCAAAATCAAAAGAGACTGTAAGTGACCAGATTGTATGTAGCTACGGAATTGAATACGTACTGAATCTTATTTATGATCCATTAATAGCTCTATTTGGGTTTTATTTATATAATTTAAGTGAATATGTACTGTATCTGTTATTTATGATGTATTGTAGCGTTATGTTTTTAGCACAGCTTATGATATATTTTGGCTTTAACTAGTGACCATAAGATAAATCTTGGCATAAGGACCACTTGTTGATCACAGACAGTAAGTGACAAAATTGTGATTAATTGTTTGTGGTGTAAAGTGTGATAAATGGACGGGATACCCATCCGCTCCTGTGAACAAATGGCACAATATTAACGTGCTTCTATTTTTTTTTTCTCTGCTACAGTATGCTTATATTAAAATACAAAAATGTGTAATTATTACAGTATTACTCTATGGAATGCCATTTGAGTCAATATTAAATAAATATGGCTATGAAATAAATCCTGAAATAAATAAATGAGACTATAAATATGTAAATATAAATATGTAAATGAGTCCATATATAAATTATATATATATATTTTTTTCAGAATTGTTTATTTCAAGGCACTTTTATTTCATAATGACACATTTCCATTTGGTATATTCAAATGAATGAGGCATGGTTATCTCAGATCAGACCAAAGCAACAGCACCAGAACAGCATTGAATATATATGCAAGCTGTTGTGCGGACAATATGGAAGACATCAGTGGGCTCCAATATACCATGCTATTCTTAGCAGATCAAATTGATCAACGTGGTTTATCAGCGGATACTATTTTGGCCCGTGTTGAAGGCTTTTTTGAAAACTTGTGTGGATAAGTGCTCTTCAAGACTCAAGACATGGATGTCAAAGTTTTAAATGGTTTGGGACTGATTGAGCACCATGTTCGTGTGGAAGATGTCCAAGTTACTTGAAGCGCAGGTGCAGGGGCGCCTGCCTCTGGATATTGCAGGCGACATGTTCGCTGCCTGTGTGTTGTCTGGGCTGTCAACCCAAGAAATCGCAGATCTGTTCGGTGTGTCACCCAGCGAACGTAAAATCAATGTGCTGTTGAACTGATGTCACAATGACAAGACTGATGGGCAAAAACACTTACACCTATCAGCCATAACATCATGACCACCTGCCTAATATTGTGTGGGTCCCTCTTTTGCTGCCAAAACAGCCCTGACCCTTCGAGGCATGGACTCCACTAGACCTCTGAAGGTGTGCTGTGGTATCTGGCACCAAGATGTTAGCAGCAGATCCTTTAAGTCCTGTAAGTTGCAAGGTGGGGCCTTCCATGGATCGGACTTGTTTGGCCAGCACATCCCACAGATGCTCAAGTGGATTGAGATCTGGGGAACTTGGAGGCCAAGTCAATACCTTGAACTCGTGATTCATCAGACCAGGCCACCTTCTTCCATTGCTCCGTGGTCCAGTTCTGATGTTCACGTGCCCATTTGTAGGCGCTTTCGGCAGTGGACAGGGGTCAGCATGGGCACCCTGACTGGTCTGCAGCTACGCAGCCCCATTCGCAACAAACTGCGATGCACTGTGCGTTCTGACACCTTTCTATCAGAACCAGCATTAACTTTTTCAGCAATTTGAGCTATAGTAGCTCATCTGTTGGATTGGGCCACACGGGCCAGCCTTCGATCCCCACGTGCATCAATGAGCCTTGGCCGCCCATGACCCTGTCGCCGGTTTCCCAGCTTTTCCTTCCTTGGACCACTTTTGATAGGTACTGACCACTGCAGGCTGGGAACACCCCAGAAGAGATGCAATTTTGGAGATGCTCTGACCCAGTCCTATAGCCATCACAATTTGACCCTTGTCAAAGTCACTCCGATCCTTACGCTTGCCCATTTTTCCTGCTTCTAACACATCAACTTTGAGGACTAAATGTTCACTTGCTGCCTAATATATCCCACCCACTGACAGGTGCCATGATAACGAGATTATCAGTGTTATTCACTTCACCTGTCAGTGGTCATAATGTTATGTCTGATCGGTGTATAATACAGGTTGACGCCTAAAGACACGAGGGTCAGTAAACACAATTAAAACATGATTGACATTAAACAATTATACAATCTTGTGTAGCAATATGATATACAAAGAAATGGGAGAAACAGAGTATGAGTGTCATATATTTCCACCAGAATATTGTTATGACAGGAGATAGGTGGATAGCAAAGTTGTTCGTCATCAAAATCTTTACACTTAAACTTTATCAGTCCACAATACATAGTATATACTACTCCCTTAATAGCATCCATCTAATTTATGTTTTCTTCAGTTATTATTTTCATTATTTATTTAATTGACTCAAATGGCATTCCATACTAAACGCCTTATTTCAATGAATGTATAAATTTACCAGCGTCATACGTTCACATTCATACTGGTGTACCGTCCACCCCTAGTGTCCAGTCAGTTTTTCACTGTGTGAACCCCTTGTCCTTCCCTCTCTCTCAGTACTTAAAGAAGCTGCACACTCAGGAGCGGGCAGTCGAGGAGGTGAAGCTAGCCATCAAGCCCTACTACCAGAGGAAGGACATCACCAAGGATGAGTACAAACACATCTTGCGCAAGGCTGTGCACAAGGTACATCTCTCCCCCTCTATCCCTCTCTTCCCCTCACCGCCTCCATCGCACTCCCCCCTCCCCCTCAGTGTGCCAGTCAGTATATCAGTCAAGAGTACCAGTCAGTCCTTATGTATCCTCTCTGTATGCAGATCTGTCACAGCCGCAGTGGGGAGATCAACCCAGTGAAGGTCAGCAACCTGGTGAAGTTGTATGTCCAGAGGTACAAGTACTTCAGGAAACATGGGCGCCGCATGGACGAGGAGGGGGAGAGAGGAGGGGGGGGGGCAGGAGGTGGTGCCGGGGGAGGGATCATGGACATTGGGGCTCTGCAATCTGGACCTTGATTGGTCGAGAGTTCTGGGAGGGAGGATGGGTGCCTACGTAGGTTGGACCATAGCTGTGAGGAAGGCAGGAACAAGTGCTGATTGGAGGAAAAAGATGTGGAGGCTCCCGCACTGATTGGTCAAGACTGGGGGGCAGGGGGTTGATGCGTCCATACTTATTGGATGAGAGATCCTATGTTAGGCCCTTGCCCCTACCTCTTGTTTATCCACCCTTCTCTCTCTGCTACAATTATGTGCAAATGTATCAACAGACCAAACTCTGTAGAAGTACATGTACACCTACACTGTATACTTGCATACATAGAGAGACTATACAGACACAATAGTCCTGCCAGTCAGCCAGAAAAAGCAGACATTCGGACAGTCTGTGGGATACAGACAAGTAAGTCAGTCATTGTATCGGTCAGACAGTATATTGATCAGTCGGTCTCGCAGGCAGTCAGACAGTGTAATTAGTCAATCAGTCAGACGCAGGATCAGTCACACACAGTCAGATCTCAGTGTACAGCATTTCCTTGTACAAATCACAGGTCCAGACTCTGGACTAGTTTACACCGTTTTTTCATTAATTTTATTTTTATTTTATTTTTTGAATAAGTTTCCCTGTAACATTAATAAAAATCATCTTCAAAAATGACTGATTTGCTTCTCTGCTATACAGTCAAAATACTCAGACACTCTCTCACATGCACACACAGTCCCCTTACAGTACACAGAAACTGAGAGACTGTGTGTGTGTATGGTTTCCTTGTATACACAGTTTCCGTTGTTTACCAGTATAAAGCAGGAGTCTCCGTCCCAGCTCCTGGACATCTACCATCCAGTCCAGTACAGCAGGGACATCCAGCCCTGGACCTGGAGAGCTACTCTACCAAAATAGTATTGGCGCTGTCATTTAATCTGTGTTTTGATTTAAGTATTCTTCAGTGATCAACTAATTGTATTTCTGAAAGTGTCTGGTAAATAATATTGACATAAAACATACAACATTAATAATGTGGGAAACTCCATTTAAACTGCAAGTCGTCAAAATATCTGACATCTCGTGCCTCTACAGTCATGGTGTGTGCAGTAACGATGATACAATAACTTTATTTTTGTGCACAGGAGTGGAGGACCATGGTATTACTGAGATTAAAACGCATTAAACATTCTCATTCACTGACAGCTCTGGGCAGCACAGTGCCACTGTCCTCACTTACAATTGGATAATCTAAAGAGACTTTCTGAGATCCATGTCATCAGTTTCAGTTCCACCACTTAGATCTATTTACATTTTTGAGCAGATACAACAGAGATTCACTTTCCTATAACAGGAGAGATTTGAGAGAGAGGGAGAAAAATAATATAGATGGAGAAAGTACAGAAGGACATAAAGAAGTGTAGACAGTAGGGCAGACCAGAGAGAGAAAGAAAGAAGGTAGAGGCAGCCATTAGTGTTAGGCCTTAACTTTGGACCCCCAGAGATTCACTCTCCTAAAACTCTTGGTCACACTAGAGGAGTATTTCTCTCTCTCTACCTCTCTCTCCCATGCCAAAAAGTTTCATTTGTCTTTGTATCATTATTACAATCTTTTTGGCATCATGTTTCAATGTGTGAACCACTCTGTGGCAAACCTTTGCGAAGGGCACTACACAAAATAAAAATGAATTGATGGAGTGAGTGGTACGAATCCAGATGTGTGTGTTAAGTGCCCCACAGAAGAGTAAAGGGGGGTACAGATGTACAGGGAAGAGAGATGGAATCTTTTCCATTTGTCCCGAGGGCTATCTAACTCCATCTTCCAGTCCATCTCTGAGTGCAGACATCACTGGGTGAAACACCAGTCACTCTCTTGCACCCTTCCCTCCCTCTGTCTCTTGTACTCTTGAAGAGGAAAAAAAAGAAAAGACAGGTTTCAAAGAGACAGACTGGACTCTATTGAGTGCTGTTTCTGCCAAAAGTGTTCATTTGTCAATTTGGTAGTTTTCATTCATTTAGAAATTCATCAATTTGGCCATTTAGCCGGCAGTTTTGCCATTGAGTAGTACATTCATCCAGGAATCTGTCATGTAATTTATTAATTTGTGTGATTTGTGTGTCAATTAATCCATAAATACATGTTACTTTATCAACTATGTAATTAATTAATATTACATTACAAACATGAACTTCCAGATGAACAGAGCAATCAATCTCAGTCATGCACTGTGCCAAACCCACTTCAGTCTTTATAGCCAGTAGTAGCAGACACATTTTAATCAATACAAATCCAGTCTCTCATAAAACGCCTTCAGCCATTAATGTTGCAGTTTGTTAGAAAGGGTGTTTCTCTGTCTCTCTGTGTAACCGCGTGGAAATTAAAATCACCATTACATAGGTTGTGTCTTTTATGAGAAGATTAATTGTTAGAATAGGTGAGGCTTAACCACAGCTTTGCATAGAGTAAAATAAGTATTTTGAATCACTATATTTTGTACATGCAGCGTCTTGTATAACAATGTTTTAAAATACTGTCAAAATAAGTGCCAAAGGGGTTATATTTCTTTTTTTTTGTTAAAAAGAAAGGCTTTTAAATATTAAAAGTTTGAAAAAGTTTTAAACTTGTGGGTGTTGTTCCATGTGTCTGTACTAGACACATACCTAAAATATATATTATCTAGAACAGGGGTGGCCAATCCTGTTCTTGGAGAGCCGCAATCCTGCATGTCTTCCAGGTCTCTCTTAATTACCAGTCAATGGATACCTTGAACACATGGACATTTTGCCTAATTAAGACACACAATTCAATTAAGCAATTGATGATCTGGATAGAACAACAACCTGTAGACCCTGTGGCTCTCCAGGACCAGGGTTAGCAACCTCTGACCTAGAATATAATTATTTTACTGGTTTCTGCATTGATGTACGAGCTGTAATAGACAGGCGGATCCATTTCAAAGCGCTTCACATTGTATAAACTATGTATTTCATGTTAATAAAATAAAATGTATAAACTGTTTTATGTTGTAAAATATAACACGTCAATAATTGTGTTTAAACACTCCCCTACTCCCCGTTTCTCTCTCTTGACTAGTTAGATTACAACTTAGAACTAAGGGTGGGTGAAATTAAATAGTACAACTGTCATAACTAGGATTTGACAAGTCTGTTTTGGAATTGTAGGTCATTAAATAATATTCAATCTAAATCAAAAGCGACTTTTGTGTGTAGTTTGCAACTGAATATGCAATGTGCTGATGAATAGCCAAATTGGTGATGAACTGACACTGGTGATGAAATGTACTCCTTGATGAAGTGTGCGTGATGAAATGTAGACCCGTAATGTCAAGCCCACCTCAGCCTCCCCACTAAGAAGAAGCTGGCGATCAAAGATTTAGAAAAATATATAATCCAATGATGCTTGTCCTTCTATGTCACTGAGTAAAGACTGCAAGGACGATTTTATAGCCTGATGGATTTCTGATGAGTGATTTGGATTCATGGTGCAGATTTTCTAATGATGTGGGGGGAACGCTGATCGAGGTGAGAGACAGGGAAACGCCCATTCTAATAAACTGCAATAGTATTGGCTGAAGGTGTTTTATGAGAGGCTGACCAAACTGGGTTTGGTACTGTGAATCATTGACAGTTGGTCTGTTAATCTGGAAATTCATTGGTTTGTCTGTAAGTTTGCTTGGAAGTTGTTCTGTTTGTCTGGAAGTTCATCGGTTCATTCATCTGTTTATTGTAATGACTAGCCACATTAATTCATTACATGGTTGATAAAGTGATGTATGTATTTATGGATTAATTGACACATGAATCAGACACATTAATAAATTCCTTGATGAATTTACTACTCAATGGCCAAACTGCCGGCTGAATGGCCAAGTTGATGAATTTCTGAATGAACTACCAAATGGACGGATTAACACTTTTGGCACAAATGGTGCTCCATAGGATTCTACATTAAACATAATGAACGGGAGTAGCCTCGACTTGCAGGCAGGTTGGGGACCAGGTTTGCATTAAGACAATAGCTGCCTGCAGTTCTCGTTTACAACCAGGTTTGCCGATTCGGACTGCAGACACACAAGTTAGATCTAGCTCCTGTAAGCATCAATAACAAAAGACCCCTGAAACGAAAGGTATGTGGACTCCTGCTATGATGGGAATGTGATGTCTGCCTCAGAAAATGGTCAACCAAGTCAGTATGTTTACATGCTATTTTTCTGTCTCCTCTTACATCAATATCATGATTGGTTGTGATAGATTAGACACTCCCAGCTTCCACCAAGTACAGTGTGTGTGATCCCATTCAATACACCCATGAAAACTACATGTATGTATTTCACTGTTCTGCCATTTCTTTAAGAGTTGCATTATTGCTTCATGAGTGATCAGTGGCTCTTCCCTTGCATGTATTGAATAAAATATGCTGAGCTGATAATCAATCTGAATCCTGAGTCTCTTTGGATAATGTAGAATAAATCCACAGTGTTTATAAATTAACTGTGTTTACCTGTCTCCAGTCCTCTCTATTGTGTCTGTCTCCTGTATTCTTAATTGTCCCTCAATTGTCCCTCACACTCCAGTCCCTCCACCATCGAAAACAAATTACAAAACCCCACTTGTCTTAATCACTGTTCCTTCAGCAGTCTGGGCCCCAGCCCACATTGGCCTTGTGGTGGGTCTGCAGGTGTGCACTGAGAGCCCCAGACTGGCTGAAGCTCTTGCCACACTGGACTAAGTAGTAAGCTCCCTCCCTGGTGTGGGTGCGCTGGTGTATCCTCAAAGCCCCCGAGCCACTGATGCTCTTCCCGCAGTCCCCACAGCAGTAGGGTCTCTCCCCTGTGGGAGTGCATTGGTGCAGCTTCAGAGCCCTGGAGCCACTGAGACTCTTCCTGCAGTCCCCACATCTGTAGGGTCTCTCCTCAGTGTGTGCGCACTGGTGGATGGTTAGCTCCCTCGAGACACTGAAGCTGTTCCAACACTGAGCACAAGGGTATGGCCTGTCCCCCATGTGGATGCGCTGGTGAGTCTCCAGGTCCCCGGCCTGGGTGAAGCTCTTCCCACACTGGGCGCACATGTAGGGACGCTCACCTGGAGGGAGGACACAGAAACTGTATTAAACACACATACATACTACAAACTGTCAACACTGTACTATACACACTACTCTAGGGCCCGACACTTTTCCCTAGCTCTTATAAGCCTATTTAGCCTATGGGAACAAAATTTGTCCCAACATTAACACTCTGTGCACACCAGAATTAAAGACAGATGAAGACCAATATATTATAATTATATATAGGCTAATTATATATTTTTTCTTAGCGTTTCTCAAAAGTCACAACAAATATTATTATTATTTTTATTTCTTGGCAGACGCCCTTATCCAGGGCGACTTACAACATGAGTGCAAACAAAGTGCAAAAATACAGAGAAGTACAAGGTATCAATAATTACAAATTCAATTGAACTAAAACATAGCAATTCAAAATATAATACATTTTACAAATTCCAATTTACACAAGTACAGTAACTGACTTCCTACATCCTGGACGGTGAAAGCTAAGTGCTGTCAAGATGTAGGGTCACAGACAAGGGCTACAGGAAAGGCAGCAAGGAGGAAAACAATCAAGAACACGAGAAGCATAATAAAAACTGTGAAGTGCTATCTAGCAGGGATAGAGGACTAATATTACAAGTACTGTCGGAAAAGATGAGTCGAGTAAGTTTAGGAATGAGGTCAAGGACTCTGCTGTTTTGACTTCGGTGGGCAGGTCGTTCCACCATTTTGGGGCCAGGGATGAGAAGGAGCAGGCTCTGGAGGAAGGAGAGTGGAGAGGAGGCAGAGTTAGTCTTCTGGCACTGGAGGAATGCAGTGGTCTGGAGGGCATGTATGGAGAGACGAGTGACTGAAGGTAGCTTGGTGCAGTGTGGTCAAGACAGCGGTAGGTGAGGGTCAAAGTCTTGAACTGAATGCGTGCCGCTATCGGGAGCCAGTGGAGGAGCATGTGCGAATCGTGGCAGAGAGAATACCAGACGAGCCGCAGAGTTCTGGATAAGCTGGAGGGGGCGGGTAGTAGATGCAGGCAGGCCGGCCAGGAGGAATTTGCAGTAGTCCAGGCGGGAGAGGACCAGTGACTGGACAAGTAGCTGAGTCGAGTAGTTGGTGAGGAAGGGACGGATCCGCGTACGTTGCTCAGGAAGAATCTACAGGTGCGTGTCAGCGTGGTGATGTGCTGGGTGTAGGAGAGCGCAGGATCGAGGGTGACTCCCTAGATTTTTAGCAGAAGAAGAAGGAGTGTGGTGGATTCCAAGGGGATCGAGATGGGGAGGTCAGCAGAAGGTGACGAAGAGTGGGGGAAAAAGAGGAGATCCGATTTGGAGAGGTTGAGCTTGAGGTGGTGCGAGTGCTATTTCCGCCTGGATTCAGACAAATACTTCTAATCAAAGCTTGGTGTTTCACTGTAGGGCCACACAGGTACAACTCACACTACAAACATCCCACTGAAAGTAATCTAAAATCATTATATATTATTACGGATTGTAGTTACCTGTATTGAGGTACTGCACAGGAGAGTACGAGCAGCCAACGGCATGAATATAAGATGAACTGAAGCAGCCACACATGGGATGCAGTCTGGTAATTAGCTCTGTGTACTGTACGTACTGCCCAGTGTTATTCGTTTTCCGGAATTTTGTAACCATAACAAACCAACAAACCAGGACAGGTCACAAGCAAAGTTCTTGTGTTTTCCCCACGTTGTTTGAGAAGCTGTACTGCTAGTTCCGGGTTTGCAGAGCCTGGCACAAGACATGGACCAATCATGGACAATGAGCACATGGTCTGATGTTTTAATGTGTAGCGTTATGTTGGGTGTATTTGGATAAGAGCATTTGGGCTCTGAGCTGAAGCACTGATCTAAAGAAGACCTCTCCCCCCCCAAAGTTATCAGATTTCCTTAGCTCATCAGCTTGGAACTGGTTTGCATCAAAGTGACAGTTTTGGGGAGGATGGCACCGAGAAGAGGCCAAATAGTTTGGAATTCTGCTATGAGATGTCTGGAGAAAGGGGCCTGTAGGTGATAAAAACTCTTTGAAGTGGATGAGAGCTGAAATCCCGACATAGAGCTACGAACCCAGGCCAACCGGCATTTCCAAAAGATGGCATGGATTGACATCAGTCATAAATCAAGCCCCCCTCCAATAGGACACTGGGGGCTGAAACCGAAATCCAATCTCAAGAACTCAGGAACCAATCACCTATCGATCTGACAGACTATAAGGAACAGCGGACAGTCTTTCTTTCTCTCTCTCTCTCTCTCACCTGAACCAGTAACTCGCTGCCACAGCTCAACCTGTAGCTCTGTTGCCAGAACCGGAACCAGAAACCAACCAAGTCTTTGCCGGCAACAGAAGAGTTAAACTGGGAGAAGGAGATTGAGCCGTACGAAGAATTCTTTTAAAGGACTTTATTAAATAAAGAACTTTACAGACTGCGCATGCCCGCCTGTGCCCACCTGATCAGTGGAGTTTTACAGCTGGACAATTGACTAAGTCGACTGAATACGAAAGTGTCAGTCATTTAAATAGCTATTTGAGTCTTAAGAAACTTGACCCTTGGAACAAACAGGGCCCTGCTTTCCTCAAAGACTTTGTCTTCAAATAAGTACGGTGAGAGACCCTGCTTGCCAAGAAGATTTTGTGCACAACCTTGGAGCCTTCAAACCAGTGGAAAATCTGTTTGGAAACGACTCTCCTTTCGCGAAACCCCAACTTCCAGGTGCATCGACTGAGTGGAAGTTCTTGGACAAAGTCGAACCGGACTGCCTTTGTTCCAAACCACACGGACCTCGTGCCGTGTGCTGTTATCTGAGCCCGAAGACAGAGAGGCCTCTCTGCGACGAAGTTCAGATAAGTTTAACAGTTTGGAGTTCATGATTCATGACATTTGAGAAATCAATTAGAAATGTTGATCTGTGATTCATAACTCTAGAATGTGTAATATCATTTAGTTTTCTTAAATATAAATGTGTGTTGCATTAAACTGTTTTGTTGATAATTTTAGAAATAAAATCTGTCAACGCTGAGAAATATCTTCTCATTCCTGTGTAACTGTTTAGTCTGAAATTGACACAAGTTAATAGACATTAGATTATTGGTGGCCCTGCCTATCCTTAATCATTGAATAATAATCAGTTAAGGGAAATTGTGGTAACAAGTAATGATAGGATCTTTCTCGGCACCTAAACGTAAATGAGACTGATATATATATAACGAGAAGTTACCAGACATAAATACTAACCTGCGTAGTTATTTAATGTCTGACTAATAATACTAACGAGAGACTCACCTTCGTCTTACTAACCGGTATTGTAGTCAATGTGTTTATAACCTTTTTTGTTTAACGATTTGTGTGTTATCATATGTGATCCCATGGTCTTTGATTTGGTCACGGAAGTGATTTGTCTTTGATTTGTTGATCTAGAGTTGAATTTTAATTAGTTTTTCCCTTTTGTATAATTAGTGTAGTGCTACATTTAGTCTTTGTTTTTGAATAAATTTGACAATTTATATCTTTGGAATTGGTGTCTGCGTCCAATTATTACAGAAATTGAGTTCTACAAGATTCCAGGATTCGTGATAAGGTGATACTATAAATTCACTTCTTTAATTGAAATTTATAAGTGTACCTTACGCTACATAATTGGTGCCCCGTGTGAGGAATCTTAGACTGAAAATAACTAATTTCTGTAATAGTTATTGGATAGCTTTGTCCAGAAATCCAGATTCCAAAGTTTTGAAACAAGAAAACTTTTGTAGGCACGATACACTGTTTGTACTCTAGAGGGCGCTCAAGAATTGCCCACGTGGTATGTGTATGGTTTCCAAAGTCACAAAAGGTTAAGTCTGTTTTAGTTACTTGTGATAAATTGTTGATATCCTAAGCGTTGGCATTAGAGTCATTAGGTGATTAATCTAGTACTGTTCTGTTGGGTTGTTACTGAAAAGCCAAAACAATGATTACCCAAATGTCCCCATGTGAAGCATTGATTGTTAAGGTACCAGGAACAGAGATTCCTGAATTCCTTGGACGCCTAGGCATTTTGGACTTTGAAGTAGAGTCGAGTCGAACTCAGTTGGTAAACGACACTACGACACAACTCGAAAAAGAGTCGATAGAGGTGGTGAAAGTTATGTCTAGCTTAGCACTTGCGAGCTAAAGGTTAGTGAACTGGAGCATAAGCAAGTTTGAAAAACTGAAAAAGCTAGGAGAAAAGTATGCTAAAGCGAAAGAAGAAAGAGCCAAACTGCATGGAATGGTTTTAGAATTTGAAGGAAAGCTAGATACTTGTGGAAAACAAGTCATTGTGTTGAATGCTGAAAAAGAGGACTTAATTGAACAGAGAGAGCAATTAGGAAATGATTTAAGACAATGTCAAGCTGAATTGGAAACAACTCTGATCCAAGTAAAAGGTCTGCAAAATGACAGATGTAAAGCGGTTGAAAATGAAAGGATAGTTTTGAAGGACCGGGATGTTTTGGAAATGCGTCTTTGCAAAACAGTCAGGGAGAAAGATTTGGGCACTGTAAAAATTGAGATACTCGAAGGCGAGGTCATACATTTAAAAAGGGACAGTGAAGAAATGAGGAGAGTAAATCAGGTGCTTAGGGGAGAACTCAAATCAACTGAAGTTGAAAATGAGCATCTCATGCAACAAAGATGGGCCCTGAAAGCTGCCTCTCGGTGGGCTGCAAAGCTGACACCTGACAGCATAAAGGAACAGCCGGAACCGGCCAATGCACGGAGTTGCACACCGTCTCCACATTTAGGCCCCGGGTTGCCTCGTCCTGATCGTACCCCTCCCTGTAGTCTTTCTCCACCCAGGGTAAGAAGCTCGTCGCACAGACGAACTTCCTCTCCCGAGAGTCCTGACCGAAAGGTTAACATGCGCCAGTTGAGAGAACTGGCTAAAGATTGTGAAACCTTTAACCCAGCAGACAAGGAAGGAAATGTGGAAGCGTATATTAAGGACATTAAGTATGCTTTGCGTTTCTATCCTGAGGCTACGGAGAAGGAAAAGGTTCTCCTAATCCGCAAAACTACCTCTCGCCAAGTCCATTCTTGGATGGAGAGGCAAGGGTCCATGGTCTGCGATAGTTTTCAACGCTTGTGCAGAGCATTAATTAGGGACTATTCCAGGTTCATTGATCTAGTGGCAGCAGTGACTGCCGCACACCAGATCAAACAGGGTAAGCATGAGTCCCCCTGTGATTACTATGAAAAGCTTAGGAAAACCTATTTTGCGGGTCAAGATCGACCCGGGGCCGAGGAAGAGGTGAGCTTTAAAGGGTTATTTGTTGCTAATTTGTTCCCAAAGATTAAGGAAATGATCATATTACATGCAGACGCAACGTATATGAACATAGCCGAAATTCGTAAAATGGCACAGAAAGCTTGGGAAAGCAAGTACAATAGCGCCTCTGATCGTAAAGATTCAAGCACCCAAGTACTGGCAAGGTGCTCTGAGAGACCTAGTTCTCCACTGGAGTTAGAGGGGACAGAGATTCAAAGAAGGAAAGAACCTCCCAAGGATGGAACCCAAGACACCCAGGCTTACAATAAAAAAAAGAAAGAAACTCCTAAGTGGAGTAAAAGTAAAACAAGGTACAAGAAAAAGTATAAAGGAAAGAAATCTGCTCCTAACCCAGTTGGGTTAACTCAGTCTCTGAGCAATGTTGCAGTTTCTGAGCTACTGCTACGCTTAGCTCTGCTCCCTTTGCCCCCTCTTCCCAAACTGGAAGTTAGTAGCCAGGGTAAAGGGCCGGACTCGCCACCTGAGGCATGACTAGCTCTGGAACCACCCCCTGTCCCCGCCTCCGTGTTTTTGATTGGATGTGAGGAACAGCAGGGGGGTTTCTCTGACACATCAGCCCACTGGGACCTCCCAGTGGGGGAAGTTGCCTGCAGGCAAGCTGAACCTTTGGTGATGTTACTGGGTGATCTGACACAGAGAGGCAGAGCCAAGCAAGTTTACATAGAAGTGACCATTAAGAATGTGTGGGAGTGTGAAGCCTTGTTGGACACTGGGGCTGAAATTTGTTTAATGTCTGCCACCACATTTGGCGAACTGAAACAAATTATGGAAACCTCAGACAAACGACTGAAAGTGGAAGCTTGTAGTGTGAACATTACAAGTTACACAGAGACTAAGGCACAGCTCACTCGAAAGGCGTTGTTAGAGTTCACCTTTGGGAAGATTAAGTTGGTTCATCCAGTTTATATTTCCAAATTTGAAACAGAGAAGTTGATCATTGGTCAGGATCTATTGAACAGGTTGTGGGCTCAAGTTCAATCAGCAAAGCAAGTGGAATTGAATGACCGATATGATACAGCCACCAAGGTACAACTTCCCAATGAGACCATTTTTGTGCATGTCCCTAAAGGGGGCACCAGCTTACCATGTAAGCCAACCATTCGAACCCAGGTCCCTACCAACTATTATAGATATAGTGAAGGTCAGGTGCCTGAATAACACTTGAATTCCCAGTTACCTCCCTCTGTTAATCAACTTCCACCTATTGGTTACCGTCAGTAACCTTACTCAATCCTGAGTAATACTAATACCAATAGTTTTTTTGTTTTAATGTACTTGTGTTATAATATGTAACCTGTATATGTGCTAGTATAGGATTGTCAATTTGATTGGAATACATTCTGCTTAAATAATGAACTATTAGTTTGTTTTCTTTGATTTCTCGGGGTCATGAATGGTGAAGTCCACTGTTGAATTCTGTTACATAACTTTGAGATAAATGCTTAACGTCTTATTTTGTCTTGAAGGGGATAACGTCCTAGTCGACCTCAGTCTCATTCAAGAAAGGGGGTATGTAGCGTTATGTTGGGTGTATTTGGATAAGAGCATTTGGGCTCTGAGCTGAAGCACTGATCTAAAGAAGACCTCTCCCCCCCCAAAGTTATCAGATTTCCTTAGCTCATCAGCTTGGAACTGGTTTGCATCAAAGTGACAGTTTTGGGGAGGATGGCACCGAGAAGAGGCCAAATAGTTTGGAATTCTGCTATGAGATGTCTGGAGAAAGGGGCCTGTAGGTGATAAAAACTCTTTGAAGTGGATGAGAGCTGAAATCCCGACATAGAGCTACGAACCCAGGCCAACCGGCATTTCCAAAAGATGGCATGGATTGACATCAGTCATAAATCAAGCCCCCCTCCAATAGGACACTGGGGGCTGAAACCGAAATCCAATCTCAAGAACTCAGGAACCAATCACCTATCAATCTGACAGACTATAAGGAACAGCGGACAGTCTTTCTTTCTCTCTCTCTCTCTCTCACCTGAACCAGTAACTCGCTGCCACAGCTCAACCTGTAGCTCTGTTGCCAGAACCGGAACCAGAAACCAACCAAGTCTTTGCCGGCAACAGAAGAGTTAAACTGGGAGAAGGAGATTGAGCCGTACGAAGAATTCTTTTAAAGGACTTTATTAAATAAAGAACTTTACAGACTGCGCATGCCCGCCTGTGCCCACCTGATCAGTGGAGTTTTACAGCTGGACAATTGACTAAGTCGACTGAATACGAAAGTGTCAGTCATTTAAATAGCTATTTGAGTCTTAAGAAACTTGACCCTTGGAACAAACAGGGCCCTGCTTTCCTCAAAGACTTTGTCTTCAAATAAGTACGGTGAGAGACCCTGCTTGCCAAGAAGATTTTGTGCACAACCTTGGAGCCTTCAAACCAGTGGAAAATCTGTTTGGAAACGACTCTACTTTCGCGAAACCCCAACTTCCAGGTGCATCGACTGAGTGGAAGTTCTTGGACAAAGCCGAACCGGACTGCCTTTGTTCCAAACCACACGGACCTCGTGCCGTGTGCTGTTATCTGAGCCCGAAGACAGAGAGGCCTCTCTGCGACGAAGTTCAGATAAGTTTAACAGTTTGGAGTTCATGATTCATGACATTTGAGAAATCAATTAGAAATGTTGATCTGTGATTCATAACTCTAGAATGTGTAATATCATTTAGTTTTCTTAAATATAAATGTGTGTTGCATTAAACTGTTTTGTTGATAATTTTAGAAATAAAATCTGTCAACGCTGAGAAATATCTTCTCATTCCTGTGTAACTGTTTAGTCTGAAATTGACACAAGTTAATAGACATTAGATTATTGGTGGCCCTGCCTATCCTTAATCATTGAATAATAATCAGTTAAGGGAAATTGTGGTAACAAGTAATGATAGGATCTTTCTCGGCACCTAAACGTAAATGAGACTGATATATATATAACGAGAAGTTATCAGACATAAATACTAACCTGCGTAGTTATTTAATGTCTGACTAATAATACTAACGAGAGACTCACCTTCGTCTTACTAACCGGTATTGTAGTCAATGTGTTTATAACCTTTTTTGTTTAACGATTTGTGTGTTATCATATGTGATCCCATGGTCTTTGATTTGGTCACGGAAGTGATTTGTCTTTGATTTGTTGATCTAGAGTTGAATTTTAATTAGTTTTTCCCTTTTGTATAATTAGTGTAGTGCTACATTTAGTCTTTGTTTTTGAATAAATTTGACAATTTATATCTTTGGAATTGGTGTCTGCGTCCAATTATTACAGAAATTGAGTTCTACAAGATTCCAGGATTCGTGATAAGGCGATACTATAAATTCACTTCTTTCATTGAAATTTATAAGTGTACCTTACGCTACAAATGGATAGTAGGAGTATCGTGGCTGATGCAGTCGATGTGGTCAAAACAAAATTAGTCATGTTTGCATATTGGGTGAGACTATACCAAAGATCCCTTTCAAATCGAAAGACAGCCATTACTAAACGGGTTAGCCAGTAGTGTGGAGTAGTGGTTAGGACTCTGGCCTCTAGAACACAGGCTTGTGGGTTCAATCCCTCTGTCTAAATTGTTCCAGTAAATGCCCAGCTGTAAAAAATAATGTGATGTTTTGTAACAATTGTAAGTCACAAGAAACTGAATTATTATAATAATAAAAGAGCCTGACCTGACCTGCCCAATAGTGGCCCTGCTAGCAGGAAGAAGTCTCTTCCTGACTGCAGCTGCCTGCCATTTCTTTCACCTCCAAGGCTTCGACGAGTGGCCAGGGGAGATCAGCTGGAGGGTCTCCCACTGGCTCTGCAGGGGGGCAAAGCCCACCAATCCCTCAGTCCTCACCACCATGAAGAAGCCCTTCTAGCCCAAGGGGCTCCCAAGCTCAAACTCCATGAACGATATTTCCCCATTGTTCATGACATATGACACCGGATTCATATAATAGACTTCCCTATCTACCATTACAGTGAATTTCAGAAACTTTTCCTGTGGAATTTTGTAGTTGACTGTTCAAAGTGGGCACGTAATTAAATAGCATATTGGCAAACCTGGTGAATCTGACATATTGCACACTACATAAATCGATATTCCCCCATTGTTTGTGACAAATGACACTGCATTCATATAGTAGGGTTCCCTGCCTACCTTTGCTGTGAATTTCTAAAACTTTTACTGTGGAATGCTGTTTTGAAGGCAAAGGGTGGTCACACAAAATATGAATTTGATGTAGATTTTTCTGTTCACTCACTTTGCATTTAGTTAATTGATAAATATAATCTGTTAACATGCATATTTTTGAAAGCATTCTTACATTTTTTCACACCTGCCTAAAACTTTTGCACAGTATTCTATATTTATATATATATATACACACATATTTGCACAATCATACAAACATATTATTAAATGTATAGGAGTATTATAAGAAAAAACAGAACCACCACTGTAATTTAAAATAATTATACACATCATAATACACCATTTCAGCCTGTCAAACAGATTACACTAGTATACAGGTCAATTAATAATTTATTTAGCACCATCCATCATTCCTTCAATTCTGACCAGATTCCAGTCCCTGCCGATGAAAAACATCTCCACAGCATGATGCTGCCACCACCATGCTTTTTTCTAGCCACTCTTCCGTAAAGCCCAGCTCTATGGAGTGTACGGCTTAAAGTGGTCCTATGGACAGATACTCCAATTTCCGCTGTGGAGCTTTGCAGCTCCTTCAGGGTTATCTTTGTTCCTTGTTTCCTCTATTATTAATGCCCTCCTTGCCTGATCTGTTAGTTTTGGTGGGCGGCCCCAGTGGCGTTGTTAGGCCTGGGCTTCCGGGGCTTAATCCCGGGTCTTTTTGTACTAGCCCCGGGTTTTTTGATCCAATTCCAATAATATATTTGTACTCCAATTATTTACCATAACGGCATTTCTGCGTGATTATATACAGACGTCTACTTGTGTGTCTTGCACTCATACGAATGCACCGCTTACTTCGCACGACTCCTCCCTCCCCTGACCAACCGCCCCCCAGCATGCATTTTACACGTGGAAATTGCATTGTGAAATTGTGAACGGGACCATAACTTTATTAATTATCCGAATTTTGCATTAAAACGATATAAATTTAACCGAAGCAGGTTTCCATTCAAATCAGTGCATTTTAATACGAGACCAGCTGTTTACTATGCAATCCGAAATGCAGTTATATTGAGCTGAGCAGTACAATCACAAATGCCAGCATTAGAGGTGACAACTGGGACGATGCAGAAATTAAAGCGCTGTTTACATGTGGATGGAAGATAAAGTTAAAACAGAAACTGCAGGAAGTTTCCAGCCCTGCTGTCTGATATCACTATAGACGCATCACAGTTTGCTTTCGATGCATACGATTGCATACTAATGCATACGATTTATTGTGATTTAATGCAGATGTTCTAAAATGTGCTTTGCTTTCGGGTGAATTGCATAACAGCACTTTTAGACTTGCAGAACTGAAGATAGACATTTGAAAAGTGAAATATATTAATTAGATTCCCCATTGAACCAGCACATTTTTAATTATTTTATAAAGCTTCAGCTGCAAAGGGTTAAGATTACTTTCAAATAAAATATAGAACCGAACAATAGCCAATCGATATTAATAAGTTGTGATTATAAACCCATCGCATACACCTGTAATCAGACGTAATGTCCTGCGTCACTGGTTTGTTTGAGCAGATTTGTTTACTTCCCGGCATGCATTTCATTTAGGCCGCCTTTTCGCCCACATATGTGAACGCACTTAGGCCTCCTAAAACCGGAAGTGTGAACGGGGTGTCTGAAAAAAGCCGGACTAAATTTGAGGCGGCCCAGGGCCGGCCTAATAAGTGTGAACGGGATCTTATTCAGTGACAGCGGGAAGAGAGAGTCAGCAGGAAGAGACTAGACGAGAAATGGCAGAATGTAGACAAAAACAACTGGGTATTTTTTTATTTTTCCAAAAGAGGAGTAAGGGTAAGAATCTAGCTTATGTAGAAACTTTTGAAATTGCCTGTTGATTTATGATATGAATCGGATTCGGCACCTACAATCATGATGAAGAGAAATGTAGCTATAGCTACTGTAACGGGTTAAACTTAACCTTATAGACCATTGTCTTTTAGCAGGGATTTCTCTCGTCGTAAATAAATCAAATTTCCATAAAATTAACTAAAATGGTAACGACTCATTCATTTTACAGGCAAACAAACAAAATTAACCATCGTCATAGTCAGTTCAACTGTTGGTCAAGGTTTGGCTAGCTGGCTATTTAGCCTAAGGGGACCCATTATCGACTGGCTACTAGCTCTCGACACTCGTCAGGAATCTTACGAAAATGTAGATGGAAATAATACAAATATAAAACGTTATGTCACAGCATTTTACTTTAATATGCAGGTAAAAAACATAGTGTAGGCATCTATGTTGCATTAGGTACGTAGGATATCTTATTATGAGTCGAATTTAAGTTTATTTCATGGCTTTGCAGAGGGTAGCAAAGATGAGCTACAAACTGAAGAGTCAGAGTCAGGCATGAAACTGGTAGCAACTATTTGGTGTTACTTTGTGTATTTGTGTGTCAGAGAGAGTCATTAATGAGTGAAGCAATTTTGATTAGCTAAAATGCTAATGCTACTCATCATGCCTGTACATTGGAATTCATCTTGCCAATTGCAATGTCAGTATAGACTGGTCGATGTCACAGCGTACTTTTTAAAGTTACACTGAAGTAACAAATGTTTTAATTTTAGCTAATTTTATCATGTCATACACCATTTTGACAATTTATGTCAAAAAAGTTTTTAAAAAATGATATTGAAATCACATTATTTGGACTTCCTGAAAAATATTTAAAATATATAAAAATATAAATCTTTTGACTTTGTAATGTGTACAGTGCATCCGGGAAGTATTCACAGCGCTTCACTGACTAATGCAGGACTAAGGCAGGGCAGCGAGAACAGCCTAGAGCTGTCTGAGCAGAGCTTCCCTGCCTTAAGAGAGTGGGCAGAGAGAGAGAGAACATAAAAACATAAGAATATAAGAATGTTTACAAATGAGAGGTGGTCGTTCGACCCATCAAGCTCATTTGGTGTCCATTAATAACTTAGTGATCCAAAGATCACATCCAGTCTATTTGTGAGTGTTCTTAAATTGTTGGCTTCAACCACATTACTGTGGAGTTTGTTCCAGATTATAACAACTCTGTTTGAAGACACATCTCCTGTTTTCTTTTTTCTTGAATGCCTTTAAGCCCAATTTACATTTGTGTCCCCGGGTCCGTGTGTCCCTGAAGATCTGGAAAAACTCCTCTGATTTAACGTGGTTCAATGCCTTTCATGATTTTGAAGACTTGAATCAAGTCCCCATGTAGTCTTCTCTGTTCCAGGGTGAAAAGGTTCAGTTCCCTCAGTCTCTCCAGGTGTGACATTCCCTTATATATATATATAGACCTGGAATAAGTCTGGTTGCTCTCCTCTGAACTGCATCTGAAGCAGCGATTTTTTTTTTTTTTTTTTTTTTTTTTTAAGTGTGCTGCCCAGAAATGCACACAGTATTTCACAAGGTCTAACTAGTTCTAGGTCTTAACATTACTTCTCTTCTTTTAAATTCTACACTTTTGACAATATATCCTAGCATTTTGTTTGCCTTTTGTATTGCTTCCCCACATTGTTTAGATGAGGAAAATGATGAGTCCACATAAACTTCTATGTCTTTCTCATATGTTACTTCTTCCATTTCTGTTTCCCTCATTTCTTTAAGTACTTTTGGAAATATACAATCTAGCCTAGGTGATTTGTTCATTTTGCTATTCCCTTTAGTACCGCCTCTTCATTTATCCTGATATCTCTTCAAATGTAGAGAGAAGACTCTTATGCCCCGTTTCCACTGGCCCTGGACGCTTAAACTGGGGTTTCCACTGGCTTAAGTATCCAGGTTTTTGGATGGTTAACGCCCACTAAGGAAATACTTTGCTTTCAGAAGCGGAGATGTGTGCTTGACTACAGACAAGGAAGAGATCAGCTACATTATGTCGGAAGATATAATGTCATGTGCCTGTGGGTTCACAAATAAATTACAGTTTTATTATCACCATGGAGTGAAATCCACATACACAATTACTGCTTACGGTTAATATCCAAGTGTATTAAAAACTTGCCGAACACGGATTTCACAGGACCCCGGTGCAGGGCCCTGACTAGTAAAAAATAAACTGAAGGATAATAATCTGAGCGGTAGCAGCCGATTTTATTAATATTTTATGAATAACTGCATGGTGTTTCAGGCTGTCGTTTTGTGCATGATGTGCACGGACAATCCGCAGACACAGTCAGTAGGAAGGCGAACACGATTCAGTTAACGTGTGCCGGTTTACAAGTTAAATTAATGAATAAATAAATACAGCATATCTGGGTTTCCCTCTAAAAAATTAAGGACTGGTTTAATAAATGCGTCCATAAACGCCACGTGCACACTTTAGTTAAATTATAACCTGCTATATTGTAGCTGGATTGATTGTTTCAATTGTTATTCTTGCCCTGGTTAAGGATGTCTGCTAAGTAAATTATAAATAATACGGCAAAAAGTATTGTTTGCAGTTACAAATCTGCAGAAAGAGTAATAAATTAAGCGAGTCATGCTGTACCGTTTAAAAAACATATATACTATCACAAATGATGATGATAATAATACTAAATAGCAAATATGTAATTATTGTAGCACATGGAAACGTATTCTTATGGGAACGTGCTTGTCTGAATATAATGTTGTCTATACATGTTTAGCTCTTCCTAATATCTCTTAACAGAAACGTGTATTTATTATGCTGTCTTCAATCATGTAAAGCAGAAAGAATAAAATACACAAAAGTCCTTTCCACGTCAGGCTGTATCGCTGGTTCTATGTCTTTGTTTTTAAAACAAAACACAAACCAAACCCACAATCGCTCTGCTCCTCCCATAAGAGGGACGGACTTCACAATGGCCTGGTTTGACAAAAAAAGCTCTGGTACTCATCCGGCACGGCATGGCATGTCACGGCATGGCACGGCACGGACGCTTAAGTCAGTGGAACCAAGGCATTAATCTTCCAAAAGTTTGAGTTTGCAGATCTGCAGATTGATTGCTCAAAAAAACTTATTTTATTATTCTTTTTTTTTAAAGCGTTAAAGCCTTGTACTTAACTGTATTCTTGCACTGTGTATTGCAATTATGTTGTAAGTCACCCTGGATAAAGGCATCTGCCAAGAAATAAAAATAATAATAATATAAAATGACTCGTTAATCGGCCAATTTGCAAACCCTGCTGGAAATTCCAGCGTTGACCATCTTAAGCTGGTCTTGCTGGTGACCAGCTAGGGTTTAGTTTTGGAACAACTTAGCTGGTTTCTGCTGGTCTGACCACCTTGTGACCAGAAACACACAAACATATACCCATACAGGGTAAAAATACAATACTGAAACATTTTTATATATATACAGCTCTTGAAAAAAATAAGAGACCACTTAACATTGATTTCTGAACTTGGAGTGGTCTCTTAATTTTTTCCACAGCTGTGTATATATATATGTGTTTGACCCCCTTTCGCCTTCAGAACTGCCTTAATTCTACGTGGCATTGATTCAACAAGGTGCTGAAAGCATTCTTTAGAAATGTTGGCCCATATTGATAGGATAGAATCTTGCAGTTGATGGTGATTTGTGGGATGCACATCCAGGGCACGAAGCTCCCGTTCCACCACATCCCAAAGATGCTCTATTGGGTTGAGATCTGGTGACTGTGGGGGCCAGTTTAGTACAGTGAACTCATTGTCATGTTCAAGAAACCAATTTGAAATGATTCGACCTTTGTGACATGGTGCATTATCCTGCTGGAAGTAGCCATCAGAGGATGGGTACATGGTGGTCATAAAGGGATGGACATGGTCAGAAACAATGCTCAGGTAGGCCGTGGCATTTAAACGATGCCCAATTGGCACTAAGGGGCCTAAAGTGTGCCAAGAAAACATCCCCCACACCATTACACCACCACCACCAGCCTGCACAGTGGTAACAAGGCATGATGGATCCATGTTCTCATTCTGTTTTCGCCAAATTCTGACTCTACCATCTGAATGTCTCAACAGAAATCGAGACTCATCAGACCAGGCAACATTTTTCCAGTCTTCAACTGTCCAATTTTGGTGAGCTTGTGCAAATTGTAGCCTCTTTTTCCTATTTGTAGTGGAGATGAGTGGTACCCGGTGGGGTCTTCTGCTGTTGTAGCCCATCCGCCTCAAGGTTGTACGTGTTGTGGCTTCACAAATGCTTTGCTGCATACCTCGGTTGTAACGAGTGGTTATTTCAGTCAAAGTTGCTCTTCTATCAGCTTGAATCAGTCGGCCCATTCTCCTCTGACCTCTAGCATCAACAAGGCATTTTCGCCCACAGGACTGCCACATACTGGATGTTTTTCCCTTTTCACACCATTCTTTGTAAACCCTAGAAATGGTTGTGCGTGAAAATCCCAGTAACTGAGCAGATTGTGAAATACTCAGACCGGCCCGTCTGGCACCAACAACCATGCCGCGCTCAAAATTGCTTAAATCACCTTTCTTTCCCATTCAGACATTCAGTTTGGAGTTCAGGAGATTGTCTTGACCAGGACCACACCCCTAAATGCATTGAAGCAACTGGCATGTGATTGGTTGGTTAGATAATTGCATTAATGAGAAATTGAACAGGTGTTCCTAATAATCCTTTAGGTGAGTGTATATGTAATACAATATAAATCATCATTAAAAATGTTGAAGAGGCCCCAAATACCTCAACCGTACATGAGGTTATCAAAGAGCACATAATGAGACCAGCTTCTACCAGTTTGTAACAGATGCATCTCTCTGCAGACACACAATACAAATTTAGTACAGAACGTACGTTCTAGTAAAACCACAAGAAGATGGGGAAGTGGGCACACAACCCCCCTTTGCCTATCTAGACATGCGTTAGATACGTGTGGAATATAAATAACGAAATGGCTACATATGTCTCCATATTTGGGCATAAAATAGAAAACATTGTGTTTAAGCTTAATCAGGAAGATAGTGAGGATATCATAAGATAGGGAGTTGTCTCCCCCTTATTGGTTCAAACTCACCCTGTCCAGGATATCGCAGTATGTATATAACATCATGTAAGCTCTATGATTTTAGGGAAGTAAGGACAGAGACCTGCGTGTCTGTGTGTATTACTTTTCTCCAAGTGGCTTGAATAAAGACTCTGTTTGATTCAATCTACTCTACAGTCTGAGTTTTCTGAGAGCAATTTAAAGGGGATTCTTCAATGTTGTATTACTCTTTTAAGATGTCTGACTGCAGCAACAACAGCTATTCAGTTCTTGGATTTCTGGAGGAGAATACAGTAGAAGTGGTACCATTGACATGGTTGGAGAGAACCAAAGAGGTAATATTATTTCTGGGAAATATGTTCACTTTTTAAATTCATAATTTATTATAATGTTATTATAATGACAATGTTAATAGGTCACAATTTACATGTGTATTTAATATTGTTTACAGGGTGTGTATTGCTATTGGCCCCGCTTTATTGTGCCAGCACGGGTGAGAAAAGGTGAGCTTCCTGACAAAGAAAAGTGGACAAGGCATCCTGTGAAGATTTTCACAAATACAGGTAAGTAGACAATATATGTAATGTAGATGTAATTCAGCATATTTATTTTGTTTTCACATATAGGTAAAAATATGTACCATTGGGTCTATCACATGGCTGGTAACTGCTCGCAATGAACATGCACCTGTAAACAAAAATAAATCACAAACTTTTGAGGGGGTGCGTCCTTACTGAAAGTTATTTTATAGTAAAGCTAAGCTACTAAGGAGCTAAAAAAAAATTGAATAAATAAATTAACAATATAGATAATATGTTTCTTTAGATTTCAATTTGTAGTTTTCACAACCAATCAGTCTCCAGCCATACACTGCTTAGTGTTCTGGTACCTGTGTCCTGGTGATGGCCTTGAATTACTATTTCTTTGTTTTTCTCAATTACTCCATTATTGCTGAAATGTTGTTGGGTTATTCTTACTGGCACATACTGGAATTCATCTTTTATATAAAATGTACTATTAAAACATATTGTTTAACAGACTTCCAGCTGAGAAACTGGATGCCATCTTAGAGAATCAAGCAGAGAAGCTAGCCATGCAGAGACGACAGCTTTCTGCAGGGGCAACAGAGGTCGAAGATGATCTGCTTCAAAGGCCCTGTATACAAAGCAAGGAACTTGAAGAACTCTGCAACCGACTGGAAGATCCAGATTACAGGACAAAAATGGCACTGATATTACATTTTATATTTAGACATTACAAAAAAGAAAAAACATACCACCATTAAAACAGAACATGTTACCCACCCGCTGATCAAAAATTCCAAACCTGGTACCGATGTTTTTTTGTGAGCTGTTGGTTCTGTCCCAAACATAATCCTCTATTAGCATTGGGTTCATAATTAGTGGTGGATGGGTTAGCTACATTTCCATTGCCGTATGAATTAAAAGCTGTCCCAACCACCCCTGGATTTAATTTGTATCTATTAAACATTGCGTGTATCAGTGATGCAAATAATTATGACTTTTGATTAGAGCAGAAGAATGGCTACAATATTTGAATAGAAAAAAAAAGACATCAGCAATGTTAACAGTTACAGCTGAATTATTTTACAGTGAATCCCCAAAATTCTACCCTACATATAACATTGGCTAGGATTAATCTGTCTGTGAAACCAACCCTCAGTGTGTTTTAAATCCAGTGCTCTGTTTACTCATACAGGTGCGGACTGTGTGCCTGTTAGTGAGCCTTCAAAGTGGACACAGAGTCATTTGGTCACCCTATGTATACCCCACATTAAAAACTAATATCGGCAGCGGATTTGTTAAACGTGATTATTTGGTCGGTCAAACTTTTGATTCAAACCTAATGCAAACATACAGTGTACTGCAGTAAAAGGCAATGTGATCACCTTGAACAACAACCGTTATGATTACTGTAGGATATGCATTGATGTGCTCTTGTATTATTTTTAATTTTTTGTATGTTATTTTGTTTTCTAATGTTTTCCAGGTTGAGCAGCAAGTGGATGAGAATGTTATTACCAAGGAATGAAAAATTATTGAAAATGGGGTAACACTTTACATTAAGTGTCCCTCACTACTGTGTATTTACACTGTAATTATATGGTAACTACCAGTGTAATAATGCCTATTTACACTGTATGTACACTGTAATTGTGCATGATTACAATGTATTTACTGTGCTAGGCCTCAGAATGGTATATGTAACTACAAGATCGTAACAGTGAAACTTCAGCATTTTAAATTACAATGTAACTATGTATTCCACAAATCATAATTATTGTTACACACATAATTGCCTGTAAAACCTCACTGTTCCAATTTGCTCATCTTGGGATATGTAATTACTTTTGTAACTGTAGTTACAAAATATAGATAATATACACACAAATGTTTCAGCAATTCCTACACCAATGTTTTACATATTTGTGTTCCTTGTGATGCTTGTGGAGTACAATTTAATTTGATATATAAACTTAAGAAGGTTTTATCACATTTATGTCAACATTATCCTAGGGTGTAACACATGTCAGGAAGAGGAAATACTAAGCTGTGACATTACTGATCATGGGTGCTACACACCAGTCCTGAAGACACACAGGGTCTTGTTTTCATAACATCCAAGCTATTGATAACTTTATTGAGAAAAATTCCCTGGCAAACTTACTGTACGTGTATGTTGTTCACTGACAATTTGACCTAGCAAACCTCATGGGTGTTCATACTTAAAATGAACTTAGAATAGATACTAGCAAACTAAAGTAAGGCTTTCCAGTTCAATTATGAATATAAAATATATTTATGCAAGTGTATGTTGTAAGCACAATGTAAATAGTATGTACTTTCACTGTATTTACATAGGAAGTGCCTACTTAATGTAAAGTGTAACAGTTGTGTAACTACTATGCACTTACACAGGAAGTGCCTACTTAATGTAAAGTGTAACAGTTGTGTAACTACTATGCACTTACACAGAAACTGCCTACTTAATGTAAAGTGTAACAGTTGGGTAACTACTATGCACTTACACAGCAGCTACTGAGGAACCACTCTGATTTCTGAATGACTGCATTCTATCCTAACACAGATTTGTAACTCAAGAGTTGCTATAGCACAATCCAAGAATATTATAAAAGAAGTTTTTTTTTTTTTAATTGAAATAAAGAAAACATATTCACAGCATTACAACAACCTCTGGACAACGTAATCACATTCCTGCCACTCCCCCCCACTAATTGCAATGCAGACAACTATTAATCAAATACAGATTTGTGTATGTATTAGTGGATGGGTCAATGTTTTTATTTAATCCTGGCCTAGGACTAAAAGTACTAATATTGTTTTGGGAAGTTTGAAACTCAAAAAGTATTACTGTGTTCTGACAAAAATAACACAAAATTACATTAAAAAATAAATACACAAAAAATAAGAAATTGTTTGGTTGCCCTAGAACAATCAAAACACCCATCACATTACTTACATTTTGTTACTGTTTGAAACAAAAATTACTCAAGAAGATACTGTACATGAGGCATAAAACTAAATCTAATGATTAATTCCAGAGTTTCCCTATTTTATCCACAGCCATCACAAACTAACCTAAAATAGTACAGTACTGTGTTATGATCAAAATTAAGCAAAATTGCAGAAACTAAACCCAAACACTGTTCACTTACTCAGCTTATATGTAATCGGCAGAAGCTTTTTGTTAGCCTTCATGTCTTTTATTTTTTGTTTAACTTCATTAGTCATACACTGTGCACACCTCTTGGCATATTCAAGAAGTCTTTCTTCCAATGGTTTGAAACTCTCAATCTCCGTCAGAAATTCTGGTGCAGCTAGCATTATCTCAGCCAATGGTGCTGTTAATGCTAGAGTGTTTCTGTCAACTCTCACTCTTTTGAATGCCTTCTGCATGCTACCTTCACATTTGAAATTATGGAGTACCTTCTTGTACCATTTTAGGACATCTTCTGGAGTTTTTGCTGAATACAAAGAAAATAAGAAAATTTTAGTTTGTTGGACCTATACTGTAATAAAATAGAAATACAAGTTTTAAAAAGCTGTTAAGGTACAATGCTTCAGTTGAAGCAACCCTTCGGATTCCCTAGTGAATCAAGCACCCCAGTGAGCGCTTCCAATAACAGATGAGGCTTTTCAACAGGAGACAGGCCCGGGAAGTAAAGTCACTGACACAATGTCTGTTCGTTTATCTTCGTTTATTGAAAGTTTCACACAGCCTTTTAAACATCTACAAGCAATATTTCAAAGGAGGTTTGGGTCCCGAACCTGAATGACATTTTCTTGGCATATGTCCCGGGGCAGTTCCGAGACACGGGAAGAAATAATTGATAAGGTATTCTTTATAATCGGGAAAACAATATTTCATCCAGACATGGAGGCACTGGTACCAAGGACATAGCACACACTGTACTGATTAGAATGTGATATATATATATTTTCAGTTCGTTACCTAAGGAATGTTCACGGCAGTAAACTATCTCTATCTGCCACACAGATAAGTCTGAGCAGAGAAATAAGAACAAAGAAACCCTTATAAGAGCAAGTTTTAACTAGTATCTTACTGGAAAGCAATTTTACCCCAATAGTTGCCCTCTTTAATGAAACATGAACATGTTACATTAATTTCGTAAAATTGCGAAAAGTTGTTTCAACCAAGACATTTTGGACATGTTAATCATAAAGTAAGCCCTCTTGATCAGATTCTGTAAACACAGTGATCCCCTACAATATGGCACACACCTCCTTCCTTAGCAAGGGGCACATCTGAGATCAAGCAATTCTGAGTTCTCATGAGGCGTGTGGCTGTTATTTCAGTGTTAATAGCTTCAAGAGCTGTTATTGTGTCATTGTAAATTGCGCTAATCTATAATGTAAATGTTCAATAATGTGACATTGCTGCACAGTGCCGAAGGAAGAAAAGACAGAGGTCCAGAATCTCCTGGCCCTATATGTGAGGCGATGTTCTTCAGGTATGGCATATACTGATGTGTCAAACAAAGCCCTCTTGTGTCTTTTCATATGATCTGGCCTTTTAGGAGGCCGTCCGTGGTTCTCACCGTCAATTAAGGCAATATAAAGACCATCTGAATAGCAGCGCATACATAACATGATTCATTTGTACATTGTCTAGCAGTGAAGTTACATATCGTCCACCATGCATTTCTTGAATGCAGCAAACGGTCATCAGGCTTTTGTTCTCTCTTCAGGGAGGTGGAGCGGCTGTTATTTGTGTCCCACCATGGGACAGTGGTTGAATTGTTGGCATTCAATTGAGCTGGATCGTTCCAGTAGAGCCGTCAGGGCAATGATCAGAAGGGTGAGGTCGACCTCGGCCATCATCAGGATTCAGCACTGTTCCTCGATTGGGGTTGTAGGTGTTTCTTCTGGTCAGGTGGCTTTGTTGTCGCTGTCGAATCCTCAGTTTGATCATTTGATTCAGTGATCAGTGTAAGTGTTAGTGTCTGTGATGTCAATATGTGGAAGGGGAGAGGTTACTAGCACATCACCCGATATTTGTGGACTCGTGCGTCCGGCTACTCCTTGTGGGCCACTGCTCTGGCCCTGCGCTGGCCTCGTTATCTAGAGGTTGATGATGATGTCAGCTGCTTCTGGACTGATTTCCTCAGTCCACAATGATCCCATTGGCTAGGCACCGAAGACTTCCTTTGGCTGTTATGGCGCAGACGATGGTCCTGCAGGAAGCGAGGAAGAGGATCCAGGAGTAAAGGAGAGCATCCCTCTGGTCTCCACCAGTGTTGTTTCCCTTTGGCACTTCACAGCTGCGTGGGTGGTCAGCAGCACCTGGTAGGACCCTGTCCGCCTGGGCTGCAGGGAGGACTTTCTCTTGTGTGCTTTGATGTACACAGATGAAATTGGTGACAGTCCTGCTGGGCTGGTTCAGTCTGGACAGCTTTTACCTGTGAATGGACAGCTTCAATTGCATGTGTTAATCCCAATCAAAAATAAACAACATAGCATAGAGAGTCTCATAAATCATCCCATAATAATCTCATGCAGAGAAAGAGCTTTTTTTTTTTCTTTTCTTTTTTCGATTTGCTGACAGTCTCTGTCATTAGGGCATCTGGACATTTGAGCCCTGTTTGCACATTTTAGCCAGTTTATTCTTTAGCACCCCTTAACAGTATGTTTGCTACTGTATTGCATCAGCCTTCATACAGAGATAGGCTTCAACCCAATTCAAAACATTTCATATATATATTCATAACCACAACATTTAGACATTTGAACACAATCTTTTAGCATATGAACAAAAACACACCAAGGGGGAAAATTTGCAGTTGGTGTGAACTGTTACTATGAAACCTGGGACATACCAATTTAAAAAGACTGCTTTAGACATCCCCCCCACACATCTCCCCCCCTGCCCGTGTGGCCAACATGCGCCAGACAGGCAAGCCAGGGAAGGAGTGCCCGTGCGGCAACCTTGCCTTGCAGTGGCCAGTTGCAATTTCCTGGAGCTTTTCACAGATTCGCAGATTGTTTTTTATCCTGTCCAAGTCATAAGCGTCAAATATCAGTTTCATCTGGATATGATTCACAATGTGCATATCAGATATATTCATAAGATCTTATTAATATCAGTCATCATTATAGAAACTCCTGAGACAATATAGTTAATAATTATTAGTTCAATATTTGTATTTATTAATCAATTATTATTGTTTCAGTTTGTCTTAAAACACTCCCATAAACATACATTTGTAATTATTTTCATAGTATTAGGAACAATTCCCAATATAATTTTGAATACATTCTTTTTGCATCTAGTTTTTTTCTTATTCGTCTGTATCAACACCAGTGTTATTATTATTAATAATGCAACCATTACTATCTCTCTCTCTCTCTGTCCTCTCAAGCTGCTTGGCAGGCGAGTGGGGGGAGCTGACCCCACAGACACTGTCACTGCCCCCCCCTTCTCTCCTATTCGGTGGGTTTCTAATTTCTCCTGTCTGCTTGATACTTTCTTTACCTGATAACTGCCAAACAGTTTCGTAACTTTGATCTTACTATGACTGTCTCATTGAATTATTTATAAAACATTGCATTAATTTACACCAAGTAAATTCCTTATTTTCCTTCGTATTCTCTGTCAATTACCTTCAGAACCTCGTGTGCTGAAAACAGCAGCACATTATTATTTTTTTCAAAACAAACTCCTTTTCCAGCTACTCAAGCCTTATCAACTCTCAAATTTTTGTCAACGTCCTCAGACCCTCTTCGACTTCCTCAGGCCCTCTTAAACTTTGGTTATCATCGCTCTGCATCCTAACAGCTGTTATATTGATCGATCATAACCATTTTATACATATATTAATTTATTTATTTGTAATTATAACCTGTTTTTTTTAATAGCATTCTGTATAAACACTATAATTTTATTATTATTCATTATTTAAGACTCTCTTAATCTTATTCTGTATCATGCAATACAAAGTACAAATAAACACATACTAATTTATATCCAAAGTAAGTTCGGATACTAGTTTTGTTGGGCATGTTTTGTTGGCCTGCAGTATCTCAAACTACCCTTATTTATAATTATTTATCTATTAATTTCCCACAGTATCTTGAGGACTTTCACTAATACAGAAGACTTATTTTTTTCATTTGTCTTTGGGTCATTCGGCTTAGACTAGATTGTATTTTGCCTTTTTTCTTTTTTTTTTTCCTAATGAATGTTCTAAGTTAGCTAGCTTTAGTTTCTCATTTCTTACCACTGTATATTACTTATAGTTTCGAAGGTTTCGTTTGTGTCCTATACACAGATTGTTTCTTTTCAAAGTCACATTGTTTAACGGATACAGTGTACTATGAGAGATAAACACATTAGCTTCTAGTCTTTCATTTACTTACAATCTTATTTTTCTGTCTTTGGCCATAAGTCAGGCTTCTGTCTTCAGTACACATGTAAAAATCCTGTCTCATGGTACAATTAATCATTCCCACTGATTCTCAGGTACTGCTTATTCAATTCCAGTCATAACATGACATTCCAGTCTCGACACATAAACACAAACAAGAAGAGTGATACACTTACAAACACAAAGATTTCCTGCTTCAGATGCCACACATCAGCACAGCGCAATATTTTAGTACAGCCCTCTAGTCCAGTATATTTTGAATACAATTAGTCAGCAGCTCTTGGTTACAGCACTAGAGCATTTTGAGTTTGTTCACCTAATTGTAACAGCCCTCTAGTCCATCACCCCTGGACTAGGATAACAGTGCTGTCAGTGCAGGATGGTGGATCCTCCGTAGGACACGACTTTAGACACTTTGTTTCTCCTGCATCAAGTCTCAATTGTTACACGCAAGATACAGTATCGTACTTCGATACGTCAACTGTTACGCATAAGATCCAGTATCTTATTTCAATACATTAACTGTTACGCGTAAGATCCAGTATCGTACTTCGATACGTTTAGCCTCAGATTCACACCCAGTGAGCAGTTCTTAGGATACAGCACAAAGGCAATAAAGAGACCACTCACAATTTGCAAGGATACAATCAGGGAGCAGTTCTTAGGGTACAGCACAAAGGCAATTAAGAGACCACTCACCTGATTGTATCCCGGACGAGCCCCCATTTGTTAAGGTACAATGCTTCAGTTGAAGCAACCCTTCGGATTCCCCATTGAATCAGGCAACCCAGTGAGCGCTTCCAATAACAGATGAGGCTTTTCAACAGGAGACAGGCCCGGGAAGTAAAGTCACTGACACAATGTCTGTTAATTTATCTTCGTTTATTGGAAGTTTCACACAGCCTTTTAAACATCTACAAGCAATATTTCAAATGAGGTTCGGGGCAGTCCCAAACCTGAATAACATTTTCTTGGCATTTGTCCCGGGGCAGTTCCGAGACACAGGAAGAAATAATTGATAAGGTATTCTTTATAATCGTGAAAACAATATTTCATCCAGACATGGAGGCACTGGTACCAAGGACACAGCACACACTGTACTGATTAGAATGTGATATATATATATTTTCAGTTCATTACCTAAGGAATGTCCACGGCAGTAAACTATCTCTATCTGCCACACAGATAAGTCTGAGCAGAGAAATAAGAACAAAGAAACCCTTATAAGAGCAAGTTTTAACTAGTATCTTACTGGAAAGCGATTTTAACCCAACAAAAGCTAATACACTTTAAAAATGCATCACATATAAAACATATACAGAAGAGAAATGCTTCCTGTGTTTTTTTCACAGATTTGGACACTAATATTTAATAACTTTCTGCATATTTTATTTAATAATAAACATTTACTTAAAAACCTCATTTTTTTCTTTGAATCTGTTTAGTATCTGAATACGATTACGAGCTAGATGCTTTTATAAAACATCACTGCACAATTTTCTGGTCATGTGTTCACACATTCTTAACATTTTAACAAAGATTCCATTTCAAATGTTTTTCAATTATTTTATGTAGAATTAATGCTTAGACTATACAGTGAGATGTTAACTGCAACCTGTGTTTTTTCATCTCTGTACCATGTCACACCTTAAATGTATAGTTTATGCTGTCATTAGCTTCTGAACAGAGGATAATAAAAATGTACAACTAAATAAATGAATCCTTCATTAAAACAAATCTGAACTGTATTGAAAGCCACCATAACAAATTTGTTTTCTTTCATTCAGATATTGATGTACCTTGTACTGATTAAATTCTACCATGGTGTTTCTCCTTTTTATTCTTTCTTGTTGATGATTTTTTCTTCCTCTTTGTAATGTGTCTTGGACCTTCATCAGATGATGATGATGATGATGAAGAACCTGAGGAACTTGAGGATGAGCTTGAACTTACTTCAGAAGTAATGTTAGGACTGGCCTGCTTAGGTTCCATTGCATCTGATACTGCTGCAGACATAATTAAATGAATGTAATATCTTTATTCATTTGATGATTGCATTATTAATAGTAATGACAAATGGCTTCGGTGTGAACTGTTGTCATTTTCTTAGTCTAATCTCTTTTTACACATAAAATGCATGCATACATGCATAAAACTTTCAAAATGTTCACAATATTACATATAAAAAGAAGACACCAACAAATAGCGCCTTGCATATTCTTGAGTTAAACTTCAGGATATACCTGTCATCAAATGTCCAGTGCCTAGGTTTACTTTAGTTACAGTTTCAACTAATGTGTAAAAAAACACTCATTATAATGGCGGAAAACATCATCAATGTTGTTTTTTCCATTAAATAAGCAGAAATAACTATGATTAGTCACTTACTCTGGGCAGCTGTCGACGTAGGAAATCTCGCTCGTCCTTGGCATTGACCTCATCTTTCGATGTAGAAATCCATTTTCTCTCCTTAGTTGTTGATATAGTACAGTTGCAGTTGGTTCTTTCAACATAAAAAGCACACACACAAAATAACCAATAAACTTAAACTGAATTACTTGAATATTCCAAAAAGTAGTTTATTTCTCTGAAACCAAATTAAATTCCCCCAACAGTATTTATTTAAATTGTAGTATACTGTATGCTGCATATGAGATTGCAATTTAAAAGTTTTGTAATTACCTCAGTTAGTATTAAAATAAAATATATTAAGTTATATATTATATCAGCTCTATTATTAAATCAAATTACAAATACAAAACATAAATTAGATAATGATGTAACTTTTTTGATTGTTACATAGCACTTGTTTCCATTCCAGACAAAAAACTGCTATTAGCATGGGGTGAATATTTTGTGATTAGTGGTACACTTCAAGTTTTTATTTAATCTGGCCCAAACATTACTTTAAGAATGTAACACTTGGTCCTAGATCTGGGACCAAAGGAAACCCCAGATAAATGGCTGAATTACTTCTATCCATTTTTAACTATTCATAATACACCCATACCATACACCACACATGGTTCCTCTGCCAAAGCCTGCGGTTCTGTCCTTGTGGCATCACCCACATCTTCAGTCTAATCTATCTCTTGTGTTGATAACTGCTTTTCCTTTAAATGTTCTCCAAATAAATCCTGTTTTCTTCTTATTGACCTCTGTGGGACCATTTTATGAAGACCTGAGGAGATAAGATAGGAGGAATTTAAGTGGCAAAACCAAAACCTATTTTCTTAATAGTATGTGAAGAGCTGGTATTAAAGTTTTTTATAAATTATATAATGTTATATATTAATACTAGTATTAAAAATAATAGCATATAGATAGATTAAACAAATTAGATATATCAGGTTAAGCAAACGTCAACAAGGTACATTTGTTAGAAATTCCTGTTAATAATAAATAGATCACATAGTGGAGAAATAGCCCACAGCTGCTTGTTAAAAGTCTGTTTGTGGACTTAACTGCTTACCCAGATTGGCAGGAACTGTTTTTGTTAAAGATTGATGGACAGTTGTAAAACATAATCTCTTCCCGGATCCCACATCTCCCCGGGGAAGACCGGAAGATCGTAAACGGACTCAGTACCTTCAGATTGGATGAACGGCCACAACATTCTACGTCATCTTCCTATAAAGCTTCACTCGTGTTTGTAAAATCTAAGTACTCACTGAAGGAAATCCCTGACGTGCTGCTTCCAAGCCGGCTTGTTAATAAAGTTTCTATTTGCTTTATCTCAACAACTTTTCTAATTCGTTCCAAGAAGTGTTCAACAGTATGTTTTACACACACACACATATATATGAATAATCTATTATCAATAAAGGCTTCGGTAATACAGGGTCACGGTGAGTCGGAGCCTAATCCAGCAAGCATAGGGCTCCAGGCACGTACAAGGTGCAAGATGTACAGACGCAGAGCAGTGCGCACACACAACCACACGACCAACACACTGGGCAATACAGGGGAGACGACAAGCCAATCAGCCTTAGCAGCATAATAGTCAACACTTACCATCGCACTACCACATATTACTAATAATAGTTACTAGTTACTATCCCAGCCAGTAACACACAGCTCTACTTTGGCTGCTGCGGCAACACTGTGTGTGAACAGGGATTTAACTCGTGCAACTACAGGCGATTGTTCACTTCCAAAGAAAGAAAACTGAACAAATATTAAAGTGCAATACAAGATGTGCCGAATACGGGTCAATGTCTGTTTCCGAGGACTAAACTAAAATAATAATAATAAAAAAGAAACATCTGGAGGTAAGATTTTATTTTTTAAATGTGAGCTCCTCACATATCAAACCTGTACACTTTTACAAACCGATAGATATCACTTAAAAGAAGGTAATACGTCAATAATGTGTTAATTGCAGAAACAAGATGCATCACATTCCTCACTTGTTGATACTTAAATATAACGCCCTAATTATATTGATTGTTTTCGGTGATGGTAAATTGAAACCGGTGATGACAATAACATGGATAACAATACATGGCGTTTAAATACCCTTTATTATAGCAAGTTGCTTGATCCGTGTATCTTCACAGAACAAAATAAACTGTAGTCTTTATAAGCATTAAACGTACTTACAATTTACAGACAAGGTACCTATTTAAGATTGAAATAAAATATGTTTCACTATTTTATTTATTTATTAGCAGACGCTCTTGTCCAGGGCGACTTACACTATATCAATGATTAGCAGAAAACTGAAACCAACTCCTACATTCAAATAACTGAACGTGATGCACCTTCTTTTGTATCACCGATGATGTGGTACTAATAATAATCAGATGAAGTCGACATGAAAGTAACACGAACTCTTTATTTAACAGCCTTCCTCTATCAGTCTTATTCTCTCTGGCTTCCGCCAGTCTCTCTGTCCCGTACATGCGTCTGTCACGTAACGTCTCTTAAAGGTATACACTTGCTTTAATACAATATGCCACATCCCCTTTATCAAGTAAGAGACTTCAACAGGCAAAATTCAATATGTGATTTATGTAAATCTCTTGCCAGTAATATACAGGTTAGTCCACCTACAGATATACAAAGATCTTAACATGCTAACACCTTACATCCATAGCTTTTCATATTCCCTTTACATTTCTTCCATAAGCCTGTTAAGACCGGTACGTTCTCTGCTTGACCTCCTAAGACTAAACTGGTTGGAGCTGGTTCCTCTAACAGGGGATTCACTTTCAAGTGATTCTTCAGATGGCTGTTAGAGTTACCATTTCTGCTTCCTCCACATCAGTTCCTATTGTTTTGATTTCAGGTACTTTCAACAACTGGCGCCTGTTGCACCTCAATGTGACCCCTTCAGTTGTAACAACGTCAAAGGAACGTGTTGCTACACTGCCGAGCACTCTGGCTTTGATGTCCCACATGTTGCCATCGTGCAATCTGACCCTGTCACCTGACTGTAACCCTGGGAGTTCCCTTGCACCCTGATCATACTGTCTCTTCTGTAAGCTTTTCTCCACCTGTTTGAGTTTGATCTTTTACTGTGTCACTATCAAGTAATGCAGGCATTGTAGTTTTCAGTTTCTGCCCATACTGCCTTGCAGTAAATGTACACATGAAATCTCTCACACCCATACGTTAATGCTAATGCCTCTTTTTCAATTTGTGCATAATTGCACTCGGTCTCTGTCAGTGCCCGTGGGGCATATGCTGAAGCAACACCGCCCCAATGCCTGCTTTAGAGACTTCTGTTGAAATTTTAGTGTTGTGCTTTTCGTCGTAAAATTGAAGTACTGGTGCTTGCATGATGAGAGTTTTTAGCTCCTCAAATTATTGTTGGTGGTTACTGTCCCAGCTCCACTCTGTCTACTTACAGAGCAGGCTTCTTAACAGGCTGGTGTGTGTTGCAAAATTCAGTACAAATTTACCCACGTAATTAACCATACCAAGAAATCTTTGCACCCCCTCAACATCTGTGGCCGGGGGCATGTTTTTAATTGCCGTCCTTTGCTTTGATCGATTAAGACTCCCTCTTGTGTGAGTTTTTCCCCCAAGTAAGTGATTTCAGTTTGCCTGAACTGACATTTTTCTCTGTTCAGCTTCAGACCACTAGCCCTTGCCACCTCTAATGCCAGGTTTAACCTTGAGTCATGTTCTTGTACAGTCCCACCCCAGATCAATATGTCATCAATAATAACCTTAGTGCCTGGCACTCTTTCGAAAATTTGTTGCACTTTCCTAGGGAACACCTCTGGTGCAGAACACAATCCAAAAGGAAGCCTTTTGAAGGAATATTTACCAAAGGGCATGTTGAATGTGCACAAACGTGCACTGTCTTTATCTAGGCAAATCTGCCAAAACCCTGATGATGCATCTACCTTTGAAAAGTATTTAGCACCTGCTAGATCTCCTAGTATTTCACCCCTAGTAGGCAGCTGGGAGTGTTCTCGTTTTCAATACTTGTTGAGCTCTTTAGGGTCAATACACAATCTGAGAGAGCCATCCTTTTTTTCTACAATAACTAATGAGTATTCCCATTCCGTCGGTTCCTCTACCTTTTCAATTATGTCTAAGTTTTCTAACCTCTGTAGCTCTGTTCTCAGCTTTTCTTTTAATGCTAAAGGTATCTTCCTAGGTTCATGGATCGCTGGCCTATTTGGTTATTCTAGTTCAATCCTGTGTTTAAGCCTGAGCTTTCCTATTCCCTGAAACACATCAGTGTATACATCTTCTATGTTGGTTACCTTTTGTTCAGGTGAGTGCCCTTTTGCTTCATATATGCATTTTACCAGACCCAGTGTGTTGCATGTTTTCAGTCCTATAAGGAGTGCCTTGTCACCTCTTGCCACCACAAACTGTACTTTTTGTATTTTTCCACCAATTAGTAATTCTAGGGTGCATATGCCTACCATGGGGATTATAGCTCCATTATAATCTCTAAGATTAATTTTCTCTTTTACATTTACTACAGCGTTTTTCTTTAGCAATGAAAGTACAGTGTCTGGTATTACACTCACCTGTGCACCAGTGTCCAGCTTGAACTCAATGTCCTTGCCATTGGCTGGATTGGTTGCCGTCCAGTCTTCCTCATTCACGGCGCTTCCCATTGCGCCCATGAACAGTTCCGCCCATTCTGATAGGTCACTTCTGTCTGACAGGATGAGCTACCTCAGATTTAAAGTGTTAAAATACAGTAATAGTGTTGAAAAACAGCTGGTAGCCAATTCAGACAGGTCCTTTATGTCTGATGGGATGAGCTGCTTAATGTTTTCAGTCGGGGCAACTCATTCCAACCGGTAACCCATTGTTTTCAGACTAGCGGGCAGCTCATCCTGATAGGGAAGCTCAGTTTGTCAGAACACCGGCACCATGGGGGGCAAAGGGGGGAATATTGTGCCTCCTCACATTATATTTTGATCCAGTTATTAATTGTCCATGTAGAAATATCTTATAGTAATGTGCATTCTTGTTACAAAACAAAATATTGTCTGTAATTTTACTCCCCCCCCCACCACCACCCTTCACCGGCACCATCCACCCCCCCACCCCACCGCACTACGCCCGCACTATCCAAGACCTCAGACACAATTTGAACACTGGCCGCCTACCCCACCCCCTGTTCATCCTGCCGCCGGAACTGATCAAGATACAGTTTCACTGGTTTAAAAATCATACACTACTACACAATGCAAAGTTTAATATGCAAGAGAATTAAACTGACACAAATCTTAATTACCATTTTAATTGTTTGAACTGTGGATACAAATAAACAATTTCAAGCCGTCATCCATATTAGAATGTGTAGTACATTTTGTTTCACTTCTTGAACTCAGCTGCTTTTGTTTTTTAATAAAGAAAAAAAAAGTATTCCAAAAGTAATCTGAAAGTATTCTGATTATGTTACTGACTTGGAGTAATATATCTGATTAGGTTACAGATTATTTTCAAAACAAGGTAATCAGTATTTTTTAACGGAATACTTTTTAAAAGTAACCCTCCCAACCCTGTATATATATATATATACAGTGAGGGAAAAAAGTATTTGATCCCCTGCCGATTTTGTACATTTGCCCACTGACAAAGAAATGATCAGTCTATAATTTTAATGGTAGGTGTATTTTAACAGTGAGAGACAGAATAACAACAACAAAATCCAGAAAAACGCATTTCAAAAAAGTTATAAAGTGATTTGCATGTTAATGAAGGAAATAAGTATTTGACCCCTTTGACTTAGTACTTGGTGGCAAAACCCTTGTTGGCAATCACAGAGGTCAGACGTTTCTTGTAGTTGGCCACCAGGTTTGCACACATCACAGGAGGGATTTTGTCCCACTCCTCTTTGCAGATCCTCTCCAAGTCATTAAGGTTTCGAGGCTGACGTTTGGCAACTCGAACCTTCAGCTCCCTCCACAGATTTTCTATGGGATTAAGGTCTGGAGACTGGCTAGGCCACTCCAGGACCTTAATGTGCTTCTTCTTGAGCCACTCCTTTGTTGCCTTGGCTGTGTGTTTTGGGTCATTGTCATGCTGGAATACCCATTGTAAGAGAATTTGGAATGCTTGGTTTTTTTAGTCAATCTAAATAAATAGTTGAACTGAAACCTCATAGGTCAATTGGTTTCTCTTTTAAGATTATTTTTAGAGGGAAGATGCGGTCAAGTCACAGATGTGCAATAATCATTTATTTTGACAAAAATAGGAAACTAATATCATTCAATTATATTACTGAAAATAAGTAATATTAAGCTTCTGCTGGATTACAGTAAGAAACAGATAATACCCATTTTCTTCTTTCTTCTCACAGTACAGCTTATAGGCCAGTCTGGTCAGGCAGGAAGCAGTGTGTCTCTCTCTGTCTCTCCTCTCCAGCTCTGTCTTGTCAAATTCTCTTTGTTTTCCCTTTTATAAGGTTTCCTTCCAACCAATAGCATTTTGCCACCACCATGACTTGGGTGCCTTATGCTAAAGTAATTTAGAAGTGGGGGTCATTTTGAATTTGGCTAGGAGCCAATCAGAGGACAGGTCCCTTTTGGTGTCTGGTCATAAAGATAGGGTTACCAGGGCTACCAGGGGCTACCAGGGAACTTAGATAAAACGGAGGAGGTCTGTTTCCTCTACCAAACCAGATGGTATAGAATTTCCCATAGAAAAATATATTCTAACAAATAATATCTTACACCATCCACGACCCATTTTCAATGCCCTGGCTGAGGGAAGGAGGTTCTCACCCAAGATTTGACAGTACATGGCCACGTCCATTGTCCCTTTGATGCGGTGCAGTTGTCCTGTCCCCTTAGCAGAAAAACACCCCCAAAGCATAATGTTTCCACCTCCATGTTTGACGGTGGGGATGGTGTTCTTGGGGTCAAGAAATCAAAAGACTATCAAGGCATGGCAGATCATGGGTCCTCCAGCAGGATAATGACCCCGAAACATACCTCAGAAAGCACCCAAGAATGGATGAGAAGAAAACATTGGACCGTTCCGAAGTGGTCTTCTATGAGTCCTGATCTAAATCACATTTAACATCTGTGGAAAGAGCTGCAACTCGCAGTTGGGAAAAGGAAAGTGTAGAAATCTGATTCAGAGCTACAGACAGTGCTTGATTGCAGTTATTGTCAGTAGTGATATAGGGTGCTTTAGGGCAAAGGGGGATTTGACCTTTGACCTTAAACTTGGGGTAAACAAACACGTCACTGAATAATTAGCATTTTTGTGGGTGGGATTGACAGGGCACTGAAATTATAATATTAGAGGGCAGAGTTGACAGGGCACTGAAGAAATAACTGTAGCGTAAGGTACACTTATAAATTTCAATTAAAGAAGTGAATTTATAGTATCACCTTATCACGAATCCTGGAATCTTGTAGAACTACATTTCTGTAATAATTGGATGCAGACACCAATTCCAAAGATATAAATTGTCAAATTTATTCAAAACAAAGACTAAATGTAGCACTACACTAATTATACAAAAGGGAAAAACTAATTAAAATTCAACTCTAGATCAACAAATCAAAGACAAATCACTTCCGTGACCAAATCAAAGACCATGGGATCGCATATGATATCACACAAATCGTTAAACAAAAAAGGTTATAAACACATTGACTACAATACCGGTTAGTAAGACGAAGGTGAGTCTCTCATTAGTATTGTTAGTCAGACATTAAATAACAACACAGGTTAGTATTTATGTCAGGTAACTTCTCGTTATATATATATCAGTCTCATTTACGTTTAGGTGCCGAGAAAGATCCTATCATTACTTGTTACCACAATTTCCCTTAACTGATTATTATTCAATGATTAAGGATAGGCAGGGCCACCAATAATCTAATGTCTATTAACTTGTGTCAATTTCAGACTAAACAGTTAAACAGGAATGAGAAGATATTTCTCGGCGTTGACAGATTTTATTTCTAAAATTATCAACAAAACAGTTTAATGCAACACACTAATGCAAGAAAACTAAATTATATTACACATTCTAGAGTTATGAATCACAGATTAACATTTCTAATTGATTTCTCAAATGTCATGAATCATGAACTCCAAACTGTTAAACTTATCTGAACTTCGTCGCAGAGAGGCCTCTCTGGCTTTGGGTTCAGATAACAGCACACGGCACGAGGTCCGTGTGGTTGGAACAAAGGCAGTCTGGTTTGGCTTTGTCCAAAAACTTCCACTCAGTCGATGCACCTGGAAGTTGGGGTTTCGCGAATGTAGAGTCTTTTCCAAACAGATTTTCCACTGGTTTGAAGGCTCCATGGTTGTGCACAAAATCTTCTTTGTAAGCAGGGTTTCCACCGTAGTTACCTGAAGACAAAGTCTTTGAGGAAAGCAGGGCCGTGTTTGTTCCAAGGGTCAAGTTTCTTAAGACTCAAATAGCTGTTTAAATGACTGACACTTTCGTATACAGTCGACTTAGTCAATTGTCCAGCTGTAAAACTCCACTGATCAGGTGGGCACAGGCGGGCATGCGCAGTCTGTAAAGTTCTTTATTTAATAAAGTCCTTTAAAATAATTCTTCGTACGGCTCAATCTCCTTCTCCCAGTTTAACTCTTCTGTTGCCGGCAAAGACTTGGTTGGTTTCTGGTTCCGGTTCGGGTAACAGAGCTACAGATTGAGCTGTGGTAGCGAGTTTCTGGTTCAGGTGAGAGAGAGAGAGAGAAAGAGACTGTGCGCTGTTCTTTATAGTCTGTCAGATCAATAGGTGATTGGTTCTTGAGTTTTTGAGATTGGATTTCGGTTTCAGCCCCCAGTGTCCTATTGGAGGGGGGCTTGATTTATGACTCGTTCGTAGCTCTATGTCGGGATTTCGGCTCTCGTCCACTTCAAAGAGTTTTTTTATTACCTACAGGCCCCTTTCTCCAGACATCTCATAGCAGGATTCCAAACTATTTGGCCTATTCTCGGTGCCATCCTCCCCAAAACTGTCATTTTGATGTAAACCAGTTCCAAGCTGATGAGTTAAGGAAATCTGATAACTTTGGGGGGGAGAGGTCTTCTTTAGATCAGTGCTTCAGCTCAGAGCCCAAATGCTCTTATCCAAATACACCCAACATAACGCTACATAACGTATCAGAGTTTCGGATGTCTACGCCTTTTGTAACCTTGGGTCTTGAGGTGACATTTGAGGTGATGTGACAGGGCCCATTTAGAGTGGAATGTGCTGAGAGATAACGCTCTGTAGAAGCAGTGGGGGCTGTGGGTAGTGGCTGAGGGAACAAGTAATTTTCCCCAGACAGATTGTATTAGGAACGTCCAAAGACCCAGATCTCAACCGGCCAAGTATAAAATGTTAAAATAATAAGAAATAACAACATATATAAAGAATGAAAAATAAATCTGGTTCCTTAGGAAGAAAAGAAAGAAAGAAAGAAAGAAAGAAAGAAAGAAAGAAAGAAAGAAAGAAAGAAAGAAAAGTGAAACTATTAAACAATTTCTTCACACAGAGCTACTTAGTAATAATGAGAAATGTCTAGAGATCTCGACTGTTTTACAAGGGCTCTTCTCACCAAGAGGCGGAGTAAAACATATGTGCCCAGATACCCTGAACATAGATGAAATGGAAAGAGAAATAAACAATATAATTGTTAAGCAGGTGTACCAGAGGTACAGCAGGGATGTGGATTCAAATGCGGACAAGGCCAGAGGATGAGACTATAGTCGTAGTAGGGGTCACAAGCAGGAGGTCAATCGCTCAGATTAACAGACTAGACAAGGGAAATCCAAAAGGCAGGTCACGAGAGAATAGCTAAAGGTCACAAAACAGGTAGTCAGAACAAAACTAGGGCTTGGTAGTGCAGCTAAGAGGCAGACAATACTTCGCGAGGAGGTAAAGGAGCAAAGGGCTATATATACTGTGGGGAGTAAACTAGGGCAATGAGGAAGAGGTGGAGATGATTAAGTGATTAAGACAGGAGTGAATGATGATGAGCGGAGATCTGGACACGTCTTCGGAAGGGTAAGGGAGACGATCTAGTGGTAGAAATGAGAAGTGCTTATGAGGGGAATGTCACAATAATCAATATAATCTACTACTATACAATACAATGAATTTCCAGAGTTACAGACAATATCAAATGCCTTATTTAAAGAAAAATTGAATGTAAAAATACTGTTTATTAGGTGAAAGTATTTTACATTTTACAGATAAAAACATTCAAAATTTTAATACTTGTGATTAAAAATTTTTTAAATCAATTACTAGAATCACTTAAAAAAAATTTAATCTCAAAGTGATTAAATTCAAAATAACTGAACATGTGCATAAAAAGAAAAACAAATGTGCTAAAAGCAAACCTGCTAACCAACAAAAAATGTCAAATACTTTGAAAATAACTGAAAATGAATCGGACAAATCAAAAAAATAAATAAAACAAGAAAAATAAAAAACAAACCAAAACAGTCCAATTCATTTAAAATTAAAACCAAACGGCCAATGCATTTGACAAAGAAATATAACAAAACAACCCAAAAAACCAATCAAACTAGTGTTTTTAAAAACAACTAAATCTTTAAAAACAATTAAAATTCATTTTTAAATATAATCTTTCATTAAAAGAATTGAAAGATCTTGGCTCGGGCTCCAGCAGGGGGAGATGGTCGTCCCCGGAGGTGGGTCCCATCAAGGGATCCTAAGCTCCCCCAGATCTTTTATGTGCCAGATCTTGTAGGCTTCCTCCATGCCCCTCTGGTGGACCTCCAGATTGACATACTCACGAATGAGTACCATGCCCCTCCGTGCGGTGACAATCGGGTCCAGCTACTGCTTATTAAAGCAGATGTTCCGTCCCTCCCACAGGGCCTGCTTCACTGCGCAGACGACACGCCACCAGCACCTCAGGGAGGGAGATGTTATTCCTTTGGCAGGGCCATTAAGGATCCGCTGGGCAGTCGTCCGCACAGGAACGGCAAACCTGCGGAGGAACGGGAAAAACAGGAGCCAGACCCTGCAGGCGGAGGGGCAATCCCTAAAGATATGAGCCTCCATCTCCTTCCCCAGGCAACCCTTATAGGGGCAGGTGTCATAAGGAGCTATGCCCCTTCTGTACATGAACACTCGGGTGGGGAGACACCGACTCACAGCCATCCAGGAGACATCTTTCTGTGTATTCGTGAGGCAAACATGCGTAGCGTTAGCCCAGATAAACCGGCAGGTTTCGGGAGGGAAATCTTCTATCCGGCTGGTCTCCTGGGTAGATCTCATCTGGCTACAGATGGTCTTATAATCCCAGGAGGCCAGCACGACTTTATGGAGGCCTACTTCGAGCGCAAAGGCTCGGAGCGCCCTGTAGAACGGTGGGGGATCCCACGAGTGCGGCCTGGTGTTATCCATGGCCCAGAGGACGAATGGTCTCAGGCTGCTGGCAAAATAAAAGCGGTTCATAAAACTCACTTTCTTGCCAGCAGCCTGGATGTTCTTGACCACATAGGCCAGCCCCTGCGCCTTTATCAGCCGCACAACGTCCGGGACCCCCCTGCCTCCATCCAGGGTACCCTTCACCATCTGCACTCTTTTCAGCCTCTCCATTTTGCTCCCCCAGACAAACCGAAATATAATTCGGGTCACTAGTTTTGCGATGACCTTGTCTGGGGGGAAGATCATTCCTATGTAGAGGAGTATCGGGAAGAGGATGGCCTTTACAACCAGCACCTTACCAGCCATCGTCAAGGTCCTTGTGCTCCAGCCGTGGATTTTCTTTTGGACCTTAGATATGGCCTCCTCCCAGCTCCGGGTTCCCGTGTTGGTCCCGTCGATCGTGATCCCGACAGGCCATGCCCTGGAGAGGTAGACCTCACTCTTGGCCTTGTTGACAGCGGCCCCCGTTGCCCTGCAGAAGCCGTCCAGCAGTTCCTCGACCCTGGCCACGTCGTCCATGTAGGCCAGGGCCTTCAGTTGCTCTCCGCCGGAACCCGGGAGATGGAAACCTGTCACCCGGACGTCCCGGCGGATCGCCTGCATGAACGGCTCCAGACAGAGGACGTACAGCAGGGCCGACAGGGGACAACCCTGCTGGACCCCCGACCTGACCGGAAATGGTTCGGTCAGGTGGCGGTTCACAAGGACCCTGCTGCTTAGACCACTGTAAATGATCTTAACCCATTTCCTCAGGCCAAGAGCGAGACCCATCCTCTCCATGACGAGCTGCAGGTATTCGTGGCCCACTCTGTCGAAGGCTTTCTCCTGGTCCAAGCTGATTAGGACCATGGGGAAGCCCTCTCTCGTTCGAGTAGGCCACGACATCCCTGAGCAGCATGGCGTTGTCGGCTGCCGATCTCCACCGGGCACCACAGACCTGGTCGGGACCCACGACTTGAGGGAGTGGCCGCTGCAGCCGGAGCGTCAGTGCTTTGGCCAGTATCTTGTAGTCGGTGCACAGGAGGCTGACCGGCCGCCAGTTCCTCAGATCTTTTTGGTCTCCCTTCTTGTGAAGAAGGGAGAGGATACTCTTCTTCATAGAAGGGGCCAATCTACCCTCTCTGTACATCGACCCCAAGACCTGGGCCAGATCTTCTTTAAGCACCTCCCAAAAGATCTTATAGAACTCAGCAGGGATCCCATCGGGACCCGGTGTCCTTCCAGAGTTAAGACTCTTTATCACCTGGGAGAGTTCAGTGGTGGTGATCTCTGGATCCTCCTCCTCCTCCTCGTCCCCCTCATTGCGGGACTCCAACAGAGACAGAAAGTGATGGATCAGATTTTGATCCACCACCTTCTGATCATACAACTCCCTGTAGAAATCCCGCACCACTGTCTCAACAGCCTCTCTGCCCTCCACCTCTTGCCCTGAGGAGTCGATCATGGAGGACATTGCAGGCCGCCTCTCCTTCGTTTTCTTGAAGAAGAAGCGGCTGCATTTCTCATCGTCCTCCATGATGCGGACCCTGGAAAGGACCTTGATCTTCTCTTGCTCCTCCCGATAGAGGGCGGAGAGACTCAGTTTGACCCGAGCCACCTCCTCAGCTAGGTCGAAGCCTCTGAGCTGTAAAAGACTCAGGCGCTGGAGGCGGGCGTTTAGATGGGAATATCTCACCCGCCTCTCACGAGCTTTCCATTTCCCTATCTGAATGAAGTAGCCCTTGGTCCTTTTCTTCACCATCTCCCACCACTCTATGGGAGAATCAAAAAGGTCCTTGAGGGTCCTCCACTCCTCGAGGCGTCTGCTAAAGGTCTTAATAACACGAGAGTCATCGAGCAGGGAGGTGTTGAGCTTCCAGACCCCAGGCCCCGACTCCCGTGTGCTCGGGATGAGCACCTCTGTCGTCAGGAGCCTGTGGTCTTAAAAGAAGACCGCCTCCGAAGACATGGCGGTCCTCTCCAGTGGCTTACTGAGGAGGACGAGATCTATCCTGGAGAAGGAGGAGCCAGAAGAACTCACCCAGGTGAACAAGGGGACCAGGTCCCGACCTGCGTCGCAGAGTTCAAAGTCCTCCACGAATGCAGCGAGGTCCCTGCTGGATCTATCATTGCGGGGCTTACTCCGGTCTACATCCCTCAGAGCACAGTTGAAATCACCTGAAATGATAACTGGTAAGGTGCCGATCAGGAGCGGGCGTAGCTGAGGGAGAAAGATGTAAAGCTTGAATAAATACAATGATCAAGTATATGTGTGTGTGTGTGTGTGTGTGTGTGTGTGTGTGTGTGTTGTGTGTGTATTCACACCACCATGGGATGTAAATGAAATGTAACATTACTAAGTTCACTTAAGAAATCCTTAAATATAGAAGAACCATAGAATATATATATGTTATATAAGAAGCATAGAATATATATGTAGAAACTGGGAAATTTCAATAAAAGCAGTGTTTGTAATAATATTAGTAACAAAACAAATTATTTTTAAATAAATATCTAATGTAGTCCAGTCATGCAATTAGGTTAAGTAAATACACTCAATATGATTTAAGCAAAAACCTATGTGTGTATGTATATTTACATAATTTACACATTACAATAGCTTGGGGGTGCAGTCTGAAGACCTTAATGGCCTTGGTTGTATTGACAGTAAGACATTTGAACAGCCTTCAGTACAACTAACTAGTAACATTCTTACAGGCATAAAGAATGAAAACACAATTTTAATAATTTCTCCCCTGACAGTAAGTAAATTAAACTAAACCACACTTATTTAACTTAAGAAATACAGTATATAATTGACATTTAAATGAGCACAGCTGTCTTTGTTAGTTAGATAACTATCCAAGGTCAAACAGAAGCCTTATAGTTTTAACTTTCTTACAGAAATAAAGAATGAACCCCATGATGTTAAGAAACAATAACATTAAAAAATACTGAAGTAACTTTAGACATATTAAATATGTAGAAATAATGAAGTATGTGTCTATTAAAAAAAAAGTCATGAGGCCCCTGCCACGATCGCACTGGCAGTAGAGGGGCTTTAGAAACAGGACGTCCTGCTCTCAGCACCGCGGTCGGGGTTTTGCAGGGGGCTGTATGGTTCTATCAAGCAACACAAAACTAGACCCCCTAATGACTGAAATTGTATCATCAGAAATCCTGTACTAATCCAGCGGTCAGACACTTCTACCCTGTCTGAGAAATGCAATTCAGTAACATCTCTAAATTATATTCTGTATAAATTCTCTGAAGTTCTTAACTGGGTGTCTGACTTTAAGTCTTCCTTTTTATGGTTTTACACCATTTTTGCAAATAAATGACTCTTGTAGTACAAGTGTGAGAACCACTTCTGATTTTCCAATTTGTCAAAAGATCCTTTAAGAACCTTCAAATAAAGAGTTAAAAATGTCTGCGTTAATCATGCCTAATAAACAGATACAGATATGCGAGACACCAGCTGTATTTCACTTCAAATGTTTAGATTTGCAAACTGCTTTGTAAGACTCATTGTCTATATCTAAATCATTTACAATTGTGTTGAAACATGCACAGTACACTTATATCGATTTGATTTGACTATTTCGCTACAAATGCTGAAATTTGGGAAATGCTTCATAAAATGTATTTTCTATATCCAAGTCAATTTCAGTTGTAACAAAACATACACAGCAAACAGAAATAGGGTCTACATTATATTCATATTTCACAATCCTTCATGAATTGTGTAAAATACTTTGTGGGCTTATTGCATATATCAGAGTAATTGTATTACTCCTAGGTCTCCTCAAGAGGAGTTTAAGTGGCTCTGTATGGGTTGGGGGTCTGAGCTCAGGCATCTCCAGAAACCTCTTAATGCCCTTCTCTGTTTCAAGAGCAAAGTTTAGCCATTTTGGCTCCCTTTTTAACTGTACGCAGTCTGTTGATAACATAAAGCTATTTGTTTGTTTGTTTTTTAACAAATAGTGAAGGTGCTGACAGACACAGCATCACCCTGAACAAATCTGTCAAATCAACAGCTAGGACATAACAGCATATAACTGGTCTAGTCATCTAGGATTTAAAACTGCATTGCAGATTCTCATTCACCCTGTCTATAGTTTACTGATTATCTTTGAAACGTGAGCAGTACAGGACCAGCGCAGTTCAGATATATTTTCTATACAGTGGTCTGATGTAGCACACTTTCCTTCCTTTCCACCTTGTGTATGTTATTAACAATAAAAAGAGCAGTTCATAAAATAGATACATCTCTGATTCTTATTTTGTACAAAAATATGTTCTTACCGGCTTGCATCTCTCTCTGCTAAATCTGACTTTCTCTTTACTGTACAACTCATACCCCAAATAACATTCAAAATAGTTAAAAAGACAAATGTTATGGACATCAAACTGTTTTCAGTTCGACATGTCCCTGTATACAAATTAAATAAGTATTGTTTTAATTACCTCCTAGACTTCTTAACATTCTGAGTCATTTAAGTTTTGTTAAAAAGGTCTGATCTGATCGCACTGGGTAGATTTCGGGGTGGAGTCCAGCAAAAAAAAAAGAAAGAAAGAAAAAAAAAAAAGTCTGGCCTCTGTCAAGACCAGCCGGTCCAGACCAAAAGATTAAAAGCTGTGAGGAATCCGGCCCCATACATTCACAGCTTAACATGACATAGATCCTTCAGAGTAGACCAGAAAGTACAATGTAACATTAAAACAGTAAAAATGCAGGGTGTCTGTCTAGTTAAGACTATTCAGAAACACGTGAGAACTGTAAGGTCTTGATGATTTTATTTTTGTTTTCTAAAGTATTATCATTTCTATACAGGATCAGTAAACTAAAGGAAAGTAAAATAAAATGTCTGTGCTTTAAAAGATTAATTTCACTTTACATTTGTATTGATTTTTATTACAAATTACTTAAAGAAGACCTTAACTGACCACCCACCACCGCCTGTTCAGGAAGAAAGGTTTCTCTGAGCGTGCTAAAGACACTTTCCAAATAGCGACATTTAAAATAAACTAAGTTGAAAGTGTAAAGATTGCATCTAAGAGGGGGTTAAAATTAAATTAATACAAGATTTAACCGATTAGTAATTGTAAGAATAAGTAGCTTCTTAATGGTTACCTTGAATTCATGGTGACACAGTTAATGAACTGGCATGGCTATTAAGACCGGTTGAACATTATTCAAAATACAACACCAGTCATTGTCTGGAGTGTTACACAAATTGGGGGACAGGATTTCTCAACAACATGCTATACACACATTAGTATAAAATATGGCAAAGAAAAGGTCAAGTTTAAGAATGGGAAATTTTTTCATAGGCTATACATGGGAATATAAATATATATATATATATATATATATTGTTTTCATTTGATCTATTTAAGGCTATAATCCATCTCATACATACCGCCTATAGTGCAATTCTAAATGTTACAATTAATTCTACTGTCTGACTTTCCTCTATTATAACTATTTGTGTTTTTATTTTATGTATTTTGAGTGTAAGGATATTTTAAATTACACATATAGTAAATAATGCAACTAAACAAAAAAGCACCCCTACTACCTATGGCCTCGGTCTGTGCTACAAACCAGAGGTGCTCTTAGAAGTGCCCTGCTCTGCCCCTGAAGGGGTTTTGATGAGCGGCTACCCTGGTATGGGGGCCCCTAGCCTGTGACTGATGGTTATTACCGATCGCTGTGTTCAGAGCTCTCTCATATCAAGCCCCTGATCTGATATGTATGTACAGTTCTTTTCAGGATGCTAAACCAGAAAGAAAACTGTAAAGAAAATAAATAAATAAATACATAGTAATTCAAGCTTATGTAATGAGACCGAGTTTTCGCAATCATGTATCGTGAATTTTTAACACACAGACACAGTTAGATCACTTCCACCCAGGCTGTGGTCACCTGCTATTCAGTTTACTTATTTGAATGACGCACGTTTTGTTGTTTCTAAGCATTTATTAGGTTTCTGTTTTAGGGAGTCAACTTAGTTTTCTTTATTGACGCAAATGAGTAGAATGTGTTTTTATTTTGAAAGTTACACATTTGTTTCTTTTATCTTACTTTGAAAACCTTTTTCAGTTGACTAATGTCATAAAGACGGACAATCTTATTCAGTCTAGTTATTTGTAATGACATACTAATCTAAAGCAGATTCCCCCTGAGCATTTGATATAGGATCCCTGTTTGTATTCAGCATTGTGATTTACACTCACCTAAAGGATTATTAGGAACACCATACTAATACTGTGTTTGACCCCCTTTCGCCTTCAGAACTGCCTTAATTCTACGTGGCATTGATTCAACAAGGTGCTGAAAGCATTCTTTAGAAATGTTGGCCCATATTGATAGGATAGCATCTTGCAGTTGATGGAGATTTGTGGGATGCACATCCAGGGCACGAAGCTCCCGTTCCACCACATCCCAAAGATGCTCTATTGGGTTGAGATCTGGAGACTGTGGGGGCCAGTTTAGTACAGTGAACTCATTGTCATGTTCAAGAAACCAATTTGAAATGATTCAACCTTTGTGACATGGTGCATTATCCTGCTGGAAGTAGCCATCATAGGATGGGTACATGGTGGTCATAAAGGGATGGACATGGTCAGAAACAATGCTCAGGTAGGCCGTGGCATTTAAACGATGCCCAGTTGGCACTAAGGGGCCTAAAGTGTGCCAAGAAAACATCCCCCACACCATTACACCACCACCACCAGCCTGCACAGTGGTAACAAGGCATGATGGATCCATGTTCTCATTCTGTTTACGCCAAATTCTGACTCTACCATCTGAATGTCTCAACAGAAATCGAGACTCATCAGACCAGGCAACATTTTTCCAGTCTTCAACTGTCCAATTTTGGTGAGCTTGTGCAAATTGTAGCCTCTTTTTCCTATTTGTAGTGGAGATGAGTGGTACCCGGTGAGGTCTTCTGCTTTTGTAGCCCATCCGCCTCAAGGTTGTACGTGTTGTGGCTTCACAAATGCTTTGCTGCATAACTCGGTTGTAACGAGTGATTATTTCAGTCAAAGTTGCTCTTCTATCAGCTTGAATCAGTCGGCCCATTCTCCTCTGACCTCTAGCATCAACAAGGCATTTTCGCACACAGGACTGCCGCATACTGGATGTTTTTCCCTTTTCACACCATTCTTTGTAAACCCTAGAAATGGTTGTGCGTGAAAATCTCAGTAACTGAGCAGATTGTGAAATACTCAGACCGGCCCGTCTGGCACCAACAACCATGCCACACTCAAAATTGCTTAAATCACCTTTCTTTCCCATTCAGACATTCAGTTTGGAGTTCAGGAGATTGTCTTGACCAGGACCACACCCCTAAATGCATTGAAGCAACTGCCATGTGATTGGTTGATTAGAAAATTGCATTAATGAGAAATTGAACAGGTGTTCCTAATAATCCTTTAGGTGAGTGTATAATAATGCATTTGATTACGGTTGAATGATAATTTTAATGGTAGGTGTATTTTAACAGTGAGAGACAGAATAACAACACAAAAATCCAGAACAACGCATTTCAAAAAAGTTATACATTGATTTGCATGTTAATGAGGGAAATAAGTATTTGACACCTTTGACTTAGTACTTTGTGGCAAAACCCTTGTTGGCAATCACAGAGGTCAGACATTTCTTGTAGTTGGCCACCAGGTTTGCACACATCACAGGAGGGATTTTGTCCCACTCCTCTTTGCAGATCCTCTCCAAGTCATTAAGGTTTCGAGGCTGACGTTTGGCAACTCGAACCTTCAGCTCCCTCCACAGATTGTCTATGGGATTAAGGTCTGGAGACTGGCTAGGCCACTCCAGGACCTTAATGTGCTTCTTCTTGAGCCACTCCTTTGTTGCCTTGGCTGTGTGTTTTGGGTCATTGCCATGCTGGAATACCCATCCACAACCCATTTTCAATGCCCTGGCTGAGGGAAGGAGGTTCTCACCCAAGATTTGACAGTACATTGCCCTGTCCATCATCCCTTTGATGCGGTGCAGTTGTCCTGTCCCCTTAGCAGAAAAACACCCCCAAAGCATAATGTTTCCACCTCCATGTTTGACGGTGGGGATGATGTTCTTGGGGTCATTCCTCCTCCTCCAAACACGGAGGTTGAGTTGATGCCAAGAGCTCGAATTTGGTCTCATCTGACCACAACACTTTCACCCAGTTCTCCTCTGAATCATTCAGATGTTCATTGGCAAACTTCAGATGGGCCTGTACATGTGCTTTCTTGAGCAGGGGGACCTTGCGGGCACTGCAGGATTTCAGTCCTTCACGGCGTATTGTGTTACCAATTGTTTTCTTGGTGACTATGGTCCCAGCTGCCTTGAGATCATTAACAAGATCCTCCCGTGTAGTTCTGGGCTGATTCCTCACCATTCTCATGATCATTGAAACTCCATGAGGTGAGATCTTGCATGGAGCCCCAGACCGAGGGAGACTGACAGTTATTTTGTGTTTCTTCCATTTGTGAATAATCGCACCAACTGTTGTCACCTTCTCACCAAACTACTTGGTGATGGTCTTGTAGCCCATTCCAGCCTTGTGGAGGTCTACAATCTTGTCCCTGACATCCTTGGACAGCTCTTTGGTCTTGGCCATGGTGGAGAGTTTGGAATCTGATTGATTGATTGTTCCTGTAGACAGGTGTCTTTTATACAGGTAACGAGCTGAGATTAGGAGCACTCCCTTTAAGAGAGTGCTCCTAATCTCAGCTCGTTACCTGTATAAAAGACACCTGGGAGCCAGAAATCTTTCTGATTGATAGGGGATCAAATACTTATTTCCTTCATTAACATGCAAATCAATTTATAACTTTTTTGAAATGCGTTTTTCTGGAATTTGTTGTTATTCTGTCTCTCACTGTTAAAATACACCTACCATTAAAATTATAGACTGATCATTTCTTTGTCAGTGGGCAAATGTACAAAATCGGCAGGGGATCAAATACTTTTTTCCCCTCACTGGTAATTAAGATTTGTGTCAGTTTAATTATCTTGCATATTAAACTTTGCATTGTATAGTAGTGTATGATTTTTAAACCAGTGAAACTGTATCTTGATCAGTCCCGGCGGCAGGATGAACAGGGGGTGGGGTAGGCGGCCAGTGTTCAAATTGTGTCTGAGGTCTTGGATGGTGTGGGCGTAGTGCGGTGGGGTGGAGGGGTGGATGGTGCTGGTGAAGTGCGGTGGTGGGGGGGGAGTAAAATTACAGACAATATTTTGTTTTGTAACAAGAATGCACATTACTATAAGACATTTCTACATGGACAATTAATAACTGGATCAAAATATAATGTGAGGAGGCACAATATTCCCCCCTTTGCCCCCCATAGCGCTAGTGTTCTGACAAACTGAGCTTCCCTATAAGGATGAGCTGCCCGCTAGTCTGAAAACAATGGGCTACCGGTTGGAATGAGCTGCCCCGACTGAAAACTTTAAGCAGCTCATCCCGTCAGACATAAAGGACCTGTCTGAATTGGCTACCAGCTGTTTGCAAACGTACAAAATCAGCAGGAGATCAAATACTTTTTTCCCTCACTGTACAAAATAAAAAAAATCTTGATCTTTGTTAAAATGAGCCTTTGTGTTTAGCGGGTCCATAACAATTCATGCCCGCCAATTCGCCCCGGCGATAATTGGTCCCACTGATAATTGGTCCCCCTGATAATTGGTCCCCGCGGTAATTCCTATAACAATTCGTCCCCTCTGCAATTCGTCCCCATCATAAGTAGTATACTACTTGTTTCACAACAAAGCTAACATGTCTGGTGGTGAAAGCAGTGCACTATAAGCTAAATGTTCTGAGTTTGAATCCAGGTGAGGGACTGTTATTTCTTATGTTAGGCTTGCAGGTTGTTGTTTTTTTAAATATATAATTATATATGAAACCTAAATGTTTAAATGTATTTCACTCACATATTAAATGTTACGGAAGCATATTGCTGCCACACGAAAAAAAAAAAAAACGTTTACCACAGACAAAAACAAACAACAACAAAAAAATCCGTATTTTGGGGGTGTGTTGCTGCCAGTTTTTTTTTTTTTTACAGGTATTTTTTGCTGTCAGGGAAAAAAAAAATTGTTCAAGAACATTTGTAGTTCTTATTGGTAACCTCGTGATATGACAGAACTGGATAGGAAGGATAGAAACTTAATAAACTTACTAAGATATTAATTGTGAGACATTGTAACACGACTCCTTCAGGATCCAGTGTGTGAAGAAGGCGTCTGGTGGCTTGAGTTTCCACAAAGCCCTGTTGAATGCATTTAAGGTGCATCATTTTATACCCATGTAGCTTCCTGTGTTTACCTTTTTCTGCCATAGCAAACAATGCTACTTCAAGTAAAGCGGACATGTTTTTCTATTAAAACCCTTCTGAATGTTCTCATACTGAGCACAGTCCCGTATGCTTTAGATCAAGGTTAAAGTGAAAGTGGACAATGTCTGAAACACTTACAATTCCTGTTTAGCTAGTGAAATGGGGCTCATATGATATATGAGCACGTTACAAATGACTTAACCACTCATCAAAAAGTCAGTACAATGTTAATTCATGTTGTGAAAGCAGGTTACTAGGTGTAGTGGACTTGCGGTGCTGGAGTGGCTTTTTCTTTTAAACGTTTTTCTTTTTTCGTGTGGCAGCAATATGCTTCCGTAACATTTAATATGTGAGTGAAATACATATATAATATATAATTCTATATTTAAAAAAAAAACACCTGAAAACCTAACATAAGAAATGACAGTCCCTCACCTGGATTGGAACTCAGAACATCTAGCTTATAGTGCACTGCCTTTAACCGTCACACGTTAGCTTTGCTGTGAAACAAGTAGTATACTACTTTAGCCAACTGTCCAGATTGGTTATTTACGATTGAGCTATTGGTGTTAGCATCAAATAAATTGTATGTGTGTGTGTGTGTGTGCATGTATGTATGTGTGTGTATATAGGCTATACATATATATAAATGTAATGTTTGTATGTTCTATGGCTCTACAATAAGTGAATGCACTCATGGTTACGAATGCTCATGTGGAGAACGTATGATGGGGACGAAATGCTGAGGGGACGAATTGTTATAGGAGCGAATTATCGTGGGCACCAATTATCAGTGGGACCAATTATCGCGGGGACCAATTATTGCTGGGGCGATTTTGTCGGGGACGAATTGAGGTGCTCCCGTCTTTAGTATGTATTTTACTGGTAAGTCAAATCCTGCTTAAAAAAATTGCTTTAACATCGGGCCCAAAAGCCAAATATGCCCACCAGTATAAAAAACAAAAACAAATCACAGACACAGGAAAGTACAGGTGAGAGGCAGCCATCTTGTTGTTTGACTAGATTCAGACCAGTCTTAGCATTGCTCATTTTGTTTTAAGTTTGCCTTAATTGAAGATAGCATTGTCTGTAGTTTGCCTAAATTGAAGTCAATTCAGTTCACCTGCTGAGTTGGTGAAAGTAAACAGGTTGTAGAAGGGAGATTTTGTCTAGGACTAGCAGGAATTCTGTTGCAGGAGGAGCCAGGTGTGGCCAGTTAGGTGTGAATTGGGGGTAGGTAGACAAGCTTAAAGCAGCTGTTGAGAAAGAGCTGCGCTGTTTCTTGGTCACAAAAGTTAAGCAGTTGACTAGGCAACAGGACCCAAGAGACATAATAATTTTTTTTTAAACTAACATTTAGAAGCATGTGGCCACTACAGTGTCAGGTTTGCCGAATGATTGCCTTCCTGGATGAACTCATCCAAGAAGGTTTTGATCCTAGATCCCTGCCTGGGGGCATCCAATAAAGTACATAGTTCTGAGATTAAATCTTATACAAACAAAATGAATAGTTATCCTATTAAAACAGTAATTTGTGCAACAGGCTGCTGGGGGGGGGGCTGGCCACCATCTACTGCACAGACCTGCACCTATCTACTAAGCCATTAGACAGCTTCACATCTTTTGAAATTCACCAGGTAGATCTTAGGCTTAATCCACCTCTTCAGCTTATAGCTATTTATAGGCCACCAGGCCCCTATTCCTTTTTTTTTTACCAAATTTAGCAATCTCTTATCTGACATACATTATGAAAAACTCATTATTTTGGGGGACTTTAACATACATATTGACATTAAAGACGACCCCCTCACTGTTAGTTTCTTGTCCCTATTGGAGTCTGTAGGCTTCAGTCAGCATGTGTCTGGACCCACACATCGTCACAATCACACACTAGATCTAGTTATTACCCGTGGGGTACAGATTCACAACCTAATAATATCACCCCAAAACCAGACGATTTCCGACCACTGCCTTATTACATTTGAGCTGCCTGGAGTAGAATTAGACACACAGGAGAGGAACATAGAAACTCACTGCCTAAATCCCACTGCTATTCATAAATTCACTACCCTGTTGCCAAATGCTAGCTTTATCAAAACAGGATCTGCTGATGAATTATTAAATAATTTCAACAATACACTAAGCATTGCTTTAGATACAGTAGCCCCATTAAGGACACGACAAATTAACAAAACACTCACCATGGTTTGACGAACACACTCGTTCACTTAAAACAGAATGCTGTAGATGTGAGCGTAAATGGAGAGAAACAAAACTAGAGGTCTTCCATATGTCATGGAATGACTGTATAATAATATACAAGCAGGCCCTGTCCTCTGCTGGGTCTGCCTACTACTCCAATTTAATAGAGACACATAAGAATAACCCGCGTTTTCTTTTTAATACAATAGCGACACTTACTAACCAGCAGGTAAAGCCTTCAGAGGTTATCCCCCCCAATTTCACCTGCAGTGACTTCATGGATCATTTCAATAGCAAAGTTAACAGCATTAGAAAACAGATAGAACAGGAAACATACACAGATACTATAGCCGACACATGCAGTCCTTCACAGCCCCTGCCTACCTTGGACTCATTTAACGTAGTAAATCACCAGGAATCGGTCTCCTTAATTACTAAAATGAAAACAACAACCTGCACACTAGACCCTATACCCACTAAACTGCTAAAACAATCTCTGCCATTAATTATTCACAGAATACACAATATTATTAATGTCTCTTTATCCTCAGGATCTGTTCCTGAATCGTTTAAAATAGCTGTAATTAAACCACTTCTTAAGAAACCAGTGCCGACCCTAACCAACTTAAACACTATCGACCTATCTCAAACTTTCCCTATCTGTCAGTAAATCCTAACAATACCATAGACCTAGAAAAACTAGGTCTGCTGTCTGCTGTCTGTCTGAGATTAAAACATGGATGACAAAAAAAATCTTATGCTTAATTCTGACAAAACAGAAGTCATAATTTTATAATGCACTAACAAAACTGAGTAATGATAACTTTAATTTCTCCCCTAAGGAGATGGCATGAAACCTGGGTGTCATCTGTTATCATAATCTATCCTTTGAATCACACATTCAGAATGTGTCGAGATCTTCCTTCCTCCAGCTTAGAAAGATTGCTAGACTAAGACAATTCCTCTCGTTACAGGACAATGAGAAATTGATACACACATTTGTTACATCTAGATTGGATTACTGTAATGCCATTCTGTCAGGCAGCACAAACAGAGCTTTTTCTGCACTTCAGTTAGTCCAAAATGCTGCTGCAAGAATCCTAACAAGAACAAAAAAACATGAACATATCACTTCAGTATTGGCTTCTCTTCACTGGCTGCCCGTGCACTACAGGATAGATTTTAAAGTGCTCTTATTAAAATTTAAAGCACTAAAGGGACTGGCACATCCCTACCTAAAAGATCTCCTTATTGAATACACTCCAGGTCGGCCATTGAGATCACAGGAAGCCGGTTACTTAGTGCTCCCTAAAATACACAAGAAAACCGCAGGTGGTAGAACATTCAGTTATAGGGCCGCGAATCTGTGGAATGATCTTCCAGCCAATGTAAGAGATGTCCCCTATGTCTTAGCCTTTAAATCAGGCTGAAGACTCATCTGTTTAGTCTCTGTTTTTCTAGCCCATAGTGCCACCGGTGTGCCATGGACATGCAATTGCACAACTGTCTTTGGAAATGTCCTGCACTGCATGACCAGTATCTGAGCATGACTGCCTTCTTGTCTTCCAGCAACAGCCCCCTCCGAGGGTCCAGCGAGGCACCTCGTCCCCCACCATGGAAGTCTGATGAGGCACAACCACCCCAGAGGCACCTCACCACGGGGGGTCAACGGGGCATCCACACCCAATGCCTGACGAGCCATCGCAACCCGAAGTCTGTTGATGGTCCAACCCCCCCCACCCCCAATGGCCAGCGAGAGGCCTCCTCCAGAGGGAAGACCACAGCCAGCAGCACCGATAAAGAACTTTCTGATCTCCTTGCTGCTGTAATAACCATTCTGCCTGGAGGGGAGGCGACCATTAGGCCTAGGCCCTAAGCTGTGGACCCCCAGAGATTCATTTTCTCCTACATGCCATCCATAGGAGTTTTTTGTTTTTCTCTCCTCCATGCCTAAATGGTTTATTTACTTAAATGTTCACTCACTTTATTCTAGATCATGTAAAATGTTTACAGGTCTATATTTTATTTTATTGTATTTATGTATTTTATTTTACTGTACGTTTGTTGTATGTTTACCAGTCTGTAAAGTGCTCTGTGGCTACCCTGCAAAGGGCGCTTTACAAATAAAAATTGATTAATAGATTGATTGATTTGTGAACGTTGTCGGCAGGTTGAAATCCTAGAGATCTTGAGGCTCAGCTTGTCGATCTGCGCTGTATTAGGGATATAGAAGAATTGGTCAATCAGCCCATGAGAAAAATGGTGTGCACGCCAAAACCTAGGAGAGTTGAGACCTCAGAGCAGGACAGCATAGAGAACTGCTGGGTTACAGTAGGTCGTAACCACAGAAAAGGGCGTGCACAACCCCTAGAACACCCCAAGAGCTAGAATTGCCCAACAGGTTCCAACTGCTGGACACCGAGTTGTACAGTGACAGCTCAGAGGGTGATGGGGGGGCAGCTGAGCACCAGAACACCATGGTGCCCACTCCCCCCCAGAAGAGGGAGGTAGTTATAGTAGGAGACTCAATTCTTAGAGGCGTAGATCACACAGTGTGTTCTAGTGATAAGGAGACCCGCATGGTATCTTGCCTGCCTGGTGCTCAGGTTGCAGATCTCCCTAAACTAGTAGACGGGCTACTGGCCAAAGCCATGGTCATGGTCCACATTGGAATCAATGACATAGGAAAAGGTAGGACAGAGGTTGTGCAAGACAAATTTAAAGAGTTAGGAACAAAACTAAAGAGCAGAACCTCCATGGTAGTTTTTTCATAAATACTTCCGGTACCACGTGCATGGCCAGGGAGACAGGCAGAGATTAGAAAGTTTAACACGTGGTTGAAATCTTGGTGTAGGGAAGAGGGGTTTAGGTTTATGGAGCATTGGTCTTTCTTCTGGGATAGATGGGACCTGTACAAACTGGACGGTCTACATCTAAACAGAAGGGGGGCTAATGCATTGGGAGAGCATATGTGCAGAGAAATTGAGAATCTATTAAACTAGGGACCAGGAGGGCAGGGAGCTGTGACAATGGGAGATGTTCCTGTAACGAAAGAAAACAAAGGGAACCTGCTAGTAGGAAAGTCCTGAAATGTTTGTACCTCAATGCCAGGAGTATAAGGAACAGGATGTTGGACTTAGAAGCCACAGTGCTGGCATGTGATTATGATGTTGTAGGAGTGACGGGAACATGGCTTACTGAAAACGATGGGGATAAATACAAATTGGAAGGATACACACAGTTTAGGAGAGACAGGCAAAATCGAAGATGGGGTGGAGTAGCATTATATGTGAAAAATTACATTGAGGCAGAAGATCTCATATTAGATCCCAATAACGGAACAGAATCTTTGTGGGTGAAACTTTTGGACAAGAGATCTGGAGGATTAGTGGTAGGAGTGTGTTACAGACTACCCAACTCAGATATTCATCAAGATGTTGCATTGTACATTGTAATCAGGACTGCATGTAGCAAGGATGTGGCTGTTATAATGGGGGATTTCAATTTCCCAAACATAGACTGGGAAAGCCCAGTTGGGACTACAGAAGCAGAAATAGAAATGGTTGAGATGGTAAATGACTGCTTTCTAACTCAATTTGCCAGGGAACCAACCAGGGAGAGTGCATGCATTGACTTGATCTTTTCAAATGACCAGGATAGAGTCAGAGGGAGACTAGTTAGAGAACTAATGGCAAATTGTGATCACAATATGGTTAGCTTTGAGGCATTCTTTCAAAAAACAAGGTCCAAGTCTAAAACAATGGTCTACAATTTCAGAAAAGCAAACCTTGGTGTGAGGCAGCACTTAGAAGAGGTAGACTGGAGTGCACTGGATACAGATTCAGTTGAAAATGGATGATTATATTTTAATAATATACTAATTGAGGCTCAGGAGCAATTTGTACCAAAACTTAGCAAATTGAGGACAAAAAAACAGTGGCCAAAATGGTTTAATAGAGGTATGCAAAAAAATATCAAGAGGAAAAAAATGTTGTATAGCGCATACAAAAGGGACAGAGATTAAACAAAATACATAGAATATGTTGAGCTGCAAAGAGATCTTAAGAAAGGGATCACGAAAGCAAAGAGGGAAATAGAAAGAAACATAGCTCTTGAAGCTAAAACTAATGCAAAGAGCTATAACAGCAAGAGGTCAGTAAAGGAGGAAGTGAAACAGCTAAAGGGCAAAAATGGAAGTATCTTGGAAAATGAACAAGATGTGGCAAATGTTCTAAATGAGTATTTCACAGAGGTTTTTACAAAAGAAAATACAGATAACATGCCACAGGTTAACAACCAGTCCAGTCAAACCCTAAGAGAGATCAGGATAAATGAGGAGGAGGTACTAAAGGGACTAGCAGAATTGAAAACAAACAAATCACCTGGGCCAGATGGTATATTTCCAAAGTACTTAAAGAAATGAGGGAAATTATTTATAGGCCGCTAACTCAAATATTCCAAATGACACTTAGAACAGGGGATGTGCCAACTGACTGGAAGACAGCAAATGTCATACCAATCCACAGGAAAGGGGACAAAACTGAGCCAGGAAATTACAGACCAATCAGTCTCACCTACATCACTTGTAATATGTTGGAAAAAATGATTAGACAGAAAATAGAGGAGCATCTTAATGAAAACCATATTCTTTGAGATAGTCAACATGGGTTTAGACGAGGCAGATCGTGTCTTACTAATTTATTAGAGTTTTTTTGAACATGCAACTGCAGCTATAGATCACGTGAAAGCATATGATATGATATACTTAGATTTTCAGAAAGCTTTTGATAAGGTTCCACACCAAAGACTGATCTTCAAATTGAAAGCTGTAGGCATTCAGGGTAATGTAAGTAGATGGATTATGAACTGGCTGATGTATAGGGAACAGAGGGTGTCGATTAGAGGAGTTGCTTCTAACTGGAGTGAGGTTGTTAGTGGAGTTCCACAGGGAACAGTACTAGGGCCTTTGCTTTTTCTAATCTTTATTAATGATCTGGACTCTGGGATAGTTAGCAAACTTGTCAAATTTGCAGATGATACTAAAATAGGTGGCTCAGCAGATACAGTCTCGGCAGCACAGGCTATTCAAAGGAACTTGGATAACATTCAGTTGTGGGCCAACACCTGGCAGATTAAATTCAATGTGGACAAGTGCAAGGCAATACATGCAGGTAACAAAAATGTCCACTATAATTACACTATGGGAGGAATAGAACTAGATGAAGTATAGCATGAGAAAGACCTAGGAGTCTATGTGGACTCCTCACTTTCTCCATCCAAAACAATGTGGGGAAGCAATAAAAAAGGCAAACAGAATGCTAGGGTATATTGTCAAAAGTGTAGAATTTAAAAGGGAAGTAATATTAAGACTGTACAATGCACTAGTTAGACCTCATCTGGAATACTGTGTACAGTTCTAGGCACCACACTTCAAGAAGGATATTGCTGCTCTAGAGGCAGTTCAGAGGAGAGCAACCAGACTTATTCCAGGTCTGAAGGGATTTTCCTACTCGGAGAGACTGAGGGAACTGAACCTTTTCACCCTGGAACAGAGGAGACTACGTGGGGACTTGATCCAAGTCTTCAAAATCATGAAGGACATCGACCACATCAAACCAGAGAAGCTTTTCCAGATCAGCAAGGACACACGCACCCGGGGACACAAATGGAAATTCAAGGCATTCAAAACGTAAAACGAGAGACACTTCTTCACACAGAGAGTAGTCACAATCTGGAACAAACTCCCCAACAATGTGGTAGATGCTGAAAATTTGGGAACATTTGAAAACAGGCTGGATAGGATCCTTGGATCACTCAGTTATTAATGGACACCAAACGAGCACGATGGGTCGAATGGCCTCCTCTCATTTGTAAACTTTCTTATGTTCTTATTAAGTTTTAATTAATCATGTTGTTAAAAAGCAATACATGTGGCACCATACTTCTTGAGAGACCAGAAAAAGTTATGTCTGTACTTTTAATTTCAGGGGTAATGTAGATAGATGATGTATGAACGTAAGTGTCCTATGCTGTGGAATGTTTGACGATGGTTCAATCTCCTTAAAGCCTCAGAAATCCTGTCCCCCAATTTGTGTAACACTCCAGACAATGACTGGTGTTGTATTTTGAATAATGTTCAACCGGTCTTAATAGCCATGCCAGTTCATTAACTGTGTCACCATGAATTCAAGGTAACCATTAAGATGCTACTTATTCTTACAATTACTAATCTGTTAAATCTTGTATTAATTTAATTTTAACCCCCTCTTAGATGCAATCTTTACACTTTCAATTTAGTTTATTTTAAATGTCGCTATTTGGAAAGTGTCTTTAGCACGCTCAGAGAAACCTTTCTTCCTGAACAGGCAGTGGTGGGTGGTCAGTTAAGGTCTTCTTTAAGTAATTTGTAATAAAAATCAATACAAATGTAAAGTGAAATTAATCTTTTAAAGCACAGACATTTTATTTTAGCCAGACTTTTTTTTCTTTCTTTCTTTCTTTTTTTTAAGCTGGACTCCACCCCGAATTCTACCCAGTGCGATCAGATCAGACCTTTTTAACAAAACTTAAATGACTCAGAATGTTAAGAAGTCTGGGAGGTAATTAAAACAATACTTATTTAATTTGTATACAGGGACATGTCGAACTGAAAACAGTTTGATTATTTTGAACGTTATTTGGGGTATGAGTTGTACAGTAAAGAGAAAGTCAGATTTAGCAGAGAGAGATGCAAGCCGGTAAGAACATATTTTTGTACAAAATAAGAATCAGAGATGTATCTATTTTATGAACTGCTCTTTTTATTGTTAATAACATACACAAGGTGGAAAGGAAGGAAAGTGTGCTACATCAGATCACTGTATAGAAAATATATCTGAACTGCGCTGGTCCTGTACTGCTCATGTTTCAAAGATAATCAGTAAACTATCGACAGGGTGAATGAGAATCTGCAATGCAGTTTTAAATCCTAGATGACTAGACCAGCTATATGCTGTTATGTCCTAGCTGTTGATTTGACAGATTTGTTCAGGGTGATGCTGTGTCTGTCAGCACCTTCACTATTTGTTAAAAAAACAAACAAACAAACAGCTTTATGTTATCAACAGACTGCGTACAGTTAAAAAGGGAAACAAAATGGCTATACTTTGCTCTTGAAACAGAGAAGGGCATTAAGAGGCTTCTGGAGATGCCAACCCATACAGAGCCACTTAAACTCCTCCTGAGGAGACCTAGGAGTAATAAAATTACTCTGATATATGCAATAAGCCCACAACGTATTTTGCACAGTACACTGAAATACATGACATTATATCGATGTGATAGATTTGACTATTTTGCTACAAATGCTGAAATTTGGGAAATGCTTCATAAAATGTATTTTCCATATCCAAGTCAATTCCAGTTGTAACAAAACATACACAGCAAACAGAAATAGGGTCTACATTATATTCATATTTCACAATTCTTCATGAATTGTGTATGTTTCAACACAATTGTAAATGATTTAGATATAGACAATGAGTCTTACAAAGCAGTTTGCAAATCTAAACATTTGAAGTGAAATACAGCTGGTGTCTCGCATATCTGTATCTGTTTATTAGGCATGATTAACGCAGACATTTTTAACTCTTTATTTGAAGGTTCTTAAAGGATCTTTTGACAAATTGGAAAATCAGAAGTGGTTCTCACAACTACTACAAGAGTCATTTATTTGCAAAAATGCTGTAAAACCATAAAAAGGAAGACTTAAAATTAGACACCCAGTTAAGAACTTCAGAGAATTTATACAGAATATCATTTAGAGATGTTACTGAATTGCATTACTCAGACAGGGTAGAAGTGTCTGACCGCTGGATTAGTACAGGATTTCTGATGATACAATTTCAGTCATTAGGGGGTCTAGTTTAGTGTTGCTTGATAGAACCATACAGCCCCCTGCAAAACCCAGACCGCGGTGCTGAGAGCAGGACGTCCTGCTTCTAAAGCCCCTCTACTGCCAGTGCAATCGTGTCAGGGGCCTCATGACTCTTGTCTTTTGGAATGACTATGTAAACTGTTTGGGGAAGTAAATTCATAATAAAACGTTCAAATATTCGACTGTGTCGGTTTGGTCTTTATAACTCACCCTGTTATTATGGTTATTTTATTTATTTATTTATTTATTTATCAGTTTTCTCTATTTCTAGCCCATCTTTCTTTTTCTGTGCCTGATTGTTTTGGGTTAGCCCTATCTCACTAAAGACCTGCTTGATTTATGCATGATCAAGTGTAACTCGAGAGTGACTGCTGCTCCTTCTTGAATCTGTCTTTATTCTGTTTATGTGTGCTGCTAGGTAGGTCTAACTCCAAGAGATGCTGAGACTGGAGATTATTTAATTAGAAAAAGTATAAATATACTGTTTTAATAGACACATACTTCATTATTTCTACATATTTAATATGTCTAAAGTTACTTCAGTATTTTTTAATGTTATTGTTTCTTAACATCATGGGGTTCATTCTTTATTTCTGTAAGAAAGTTACTACTATAAGGCTTCTGTTTGACCTTGGAGAGTTATCTGACTAACAAAGACAGCTGTGCTAATTTAAATGTCAATTATATACTGTATTTCTTAAGTTAAATAAGTGTGGTTTAGTTTAATTTACTTACTGTCAAGGGAGAAATTATTAAAATTGTGTTTTCATTCTTTATGCCTGTAAGAATGTTACTAGTTAGTTGTACTGAAGGCTGTTCAAATGTCTTACTGTCAATACAACCAAGGCCATTAAGGTCTTCAGACTGCACCCCCAAGCTATTGTAATGTGTAAATTATGTAAATATACATACACACATAGGTTTTTGCTTAAATCGTATTGAGTGTATTTACTTAACCTTATTGCATGACTGGACTATATTAGATATTTATTTAAAATAATTTGTTTTGTTACTAATATTTTTACAAACACTGCTTTTATTGAAATTTCCCAGTTTCTACATATATATTCTATGCTTCTTATATAACATATATATTCTATGGTTCTTCTATATTTAAGGATTTCTTAAGTAAACTTAGTAATGTTACATTTCATTTACATCACATGGTGGTGTGAATATACACACACACACACACACATATACTTGATCATTGTATTTATTCATGCTTTACATTCATTTTTTCTTTAAATAAGGCATTTGATATTGTCAGTAACTGTGGAAATTCATTGTATTGTATAGTTGTAGATTATATTGATTATTGTGACATTCCCCTCATAAGCACTTCTCATTTCTGCCACTAGATCGTCTCCCTTACCCTTCCGAAGCCGTGTCCAGATCTCCGCTCATCATCATTCACTCCTGTCTCAATCACTTAATCATCTCCACTTCTTCCTCATTGCCCTAGTTTACTCCCCACAGTATATATATAACCCTTTGTTCCTTTACCTCCTCGCGAAGTATTTTCTGCCTCTTAGCTACACTACCAAGCCCTAGTTTCATTCTGACTACCTGTTTTGTGACCTTTAGCTATTCTCTCGTGATCTGCCTTTTGGATTTCCCATTTCTAGTCTGTTCGTCTGATCGATTGACCTCCTGCTTGTGACCCCTACTACGACTATAGTTTCATCCTCTGGCTTTGTCCACATTTGAATCCACATCTCTGCTGTACCTCTGGTACACCTGCTTAACAATTATATTGTTTATTTCTCTTTCCATTTCTTTTCATTTCATCTATGTTCAGGGTAACTGGGCACATATGTTTTACACTGCCTCTTGGTGAGAAGAGCCCTTGTAAAACAGTCGAGATCTCTAGACATTTCTCATTATTACTAAGTAGCTCTGTGTGAAGAAATTGTTTAATAGTTTCACTTTTCTTTCTTTCTTTCTTTTCTTCCTAAGGAACCTGATTTATTTTTCATTCTTTATATATGTTGTTATTTCTTATTATTTTAACATTTTATACTTGGCCGGTTGAGATCTGGGTCTTTGGAAGTTCCTAATATAATCTGTTTGGGGAAAGTTACTTGTTCCCACAGCCCCCACCGCTTCTACAGAGCGCTATCTCTCAGCACATTCCACTCTAAATGGTCCCTGTCCACATCACCTCAAATGTCACCTCAAGACCCGAGGTTACAAAAAGCGTAGACATCCCAAACTCTACCCTGATACGTTATTTCTTCAGTGCCCTGTCAACTCCACCCATAAATATACTAATTCTTCACTGACCCAAGGTTACAAAAGGTGTAGACATCCCAAACTCTACCCTGGTACGTTATTTCTTCAGTGCCCTGTCAACTCCACCCACAAATATACAAAATCATCACTGACCCAAGGTTCCAAAAGGCGTAGACATCTCCTCACTATCCCACTAGCTCAGAAAGCATTACACAGACATAACCCTTATCCATTTGAAAGTGGTAACCCCTTTGACCCTGTTGAAGAGACAGCCTCGAAGCTCTCGCATAGGGACAAATATGTATTTTACTAATAATCAGGAGGGCTTAAATAGAACTCTTTTGGAGGGTTTGAAAAACAGTTGAAGACCCCCACCATCCTGTACATTCCTTTGGTGCCCTGTCAACCCCACCCACAAATATTCTAATTTCAGTGCCCTGTCAATCCCACCCACACATATGCTAATTATTCAGTGATGTGTTTGTTTACCTCAAAGTTATATGTTTCATCATAAATCAAAAGTGAAAGACCTGAGGTCTTGTCAGATTTAAATACAATAAATGACATATCAGCTCTGCATAAATATTCAAGTGTATATGATATATATATATATATATATATATATATATATATATATATATATATATATATATATATATATATATATATATATACACACTCACCTAAAGGATTATTAGGAACACCTGTTCAATTTCTCATTAATGCAATTATCTAACCAACCAATCACATGGTAGTTGCTTCAATGCATTTAGGGGTGTGGTCCTGGTCAAGACAATCTCCTGAACTCCAAACTGAATGTCTGAATGGGAAAGAAAGGTGATTTAAGCAGTTTTGAGCGTGGCATGGTTGTTGGTGCCAGACGGGCCGGTCTGAGTATTTCACAATCTGCTCAGTTACTGGGATTTTCATGCACAACCATTTCTAGGGTTTACAAAGAATGGTGTGAAAAGGGAAAAACATCCAGTATGCGGCAGTCCTGTGGGCGAAAATGCCTTGTTGATGCTAGAGGTCAGAGGAGAACGGGCCGACTGATTCAAGCTGATAGAAGAGCAACTTTGACTGAAATAACCACTCGTTACAACCGAGGTATGCAGCAAAGCATTTGTGAAGCCACAACACGTACAACCTTGAGGCGGATGGGCTACAACAGCAGAAGACCCCACCGGGTACCACTCATCTCCACTACAAATAGGAAAAAGAGGCTACAATTTGCACAAGCTCACCAAAATTGGACAGTTGAAGACTGGAAAAATGTTGCCTGGTCTGATGAGTCTCGATTTCTGTTGAGACATTCAGATGGTAGTCAGAATTTGGCGTAAACAGAATGAGAACATGGATCCATCATGCCTTGTTACCACTGTGCAGGCTGCTGGTGGTGGTGTAATGGTGTGGGGGATGTTTTCTTAGCACACTTTAGGCCCCTTAGTGCCAATTGGGCATCGTTTAAATGCCACGGCCTACCTGAGCATTGTTTCTGACCATGTCCATCCCTTTATGACCACCATGTACCCATCCTCTGATGGCTACTTCCAGCAGGATAATGCACCATGTCACAAAGGTCGAATCATTTCAAATTGGTTTCTTGAACATGACAATGAGTTTACTGTACTAAACTGGCCCCCACAGTCACCAGATCTCAACCCAATAGAGTATCTTTGGGATGTGGTGGAACGGGAGCTTCGTGCCCTGGATGTGCATCCCACAAATCTCCATCAACTGCAAAATGCTATCCTATCAATATGGGCCAACATTTCTAAAGAATGCTTTCAGCACCTTGTTGAATCAATGCCACGTAAAATTAAGGGAGTTCTGAAGGCGAAAGGGGGTCAAACACAGTATTAGTATGGTGTTCCTAATAATCCTTTAGGTGAGTGTATATATATATATATATATATATATATATATATTGAATGGAATATGTCAAATGTTGTTGTATAGTTCTGTCTGTCTGTCTCTCTCCCCCTGCACACCCACTTTTCTGGTCCACATGTAAAACATGTTGAACCAATCTCCCCTCTCCCTGCAGCCACTTTTCTCTTTGTCTGGTTCCACGTACAAAAAACACGTCGAACCACTCTCTCCCCCACAGTCGTTTGTGCATCCCAGAATGCTTTGCGAAGGAAGCAAACTGTTTAGAACTGTATAAAAATGCAAACCCGGAAGATATCTGTAAGAAAAGCTGTTTGAACCCGAGACTGTTCTTCCGGGCCGGCCTGAATAAAATAAAACACAACTCCTGCATTGCCGTTCTCGTCAATTTAAGAGGGTTTCTTCAAAAAGCCATGTTTCTGTTCTATATAATTTGAAATAAAGAATGGTGGATACCAAATACATTTGTCAATTTCTGTTAGTTCAGAGAAAATGTTGAGTTTTTTTTTTAAAGTGTAAGGGTAACAATACTTTTGGCCAAGTTGGTCTATTACTATTTCTTTATTGGCAGACCCTTATTCTGGATGACTTACAATTTACATGAGCTTTACAAAAGTACAGTGGTACAAATCAATACAAAATACAATTTAAGCATTACAAAACTGACTGTGTGTGTGTGACTGTCTGCAGAGTGTGATTTGTTAAAAAAACTAGATGGGTGGAATAAATATGCAAGAGCCGGCGGGCTTTGAGGGGTATTAAATGGGGGTTTGAGTATGTATGCAAATATACCTACTGGAAACCATTAAATAAAATATATTATTAACTGAAAAAATTCACCAATTAGTCAACTAAATTTGTACCTATTATTAAGCCTTGTTTAATGAACACACTTCCGTCTAGTATAAGCATGCACAAAAACCTCCTAACTCATAAGCCTAGGCTACTGTTTTTGAAAAACTATTGGTTGTTAACTAATGACTGGCATCTCTAAAGACTTAAATTCTCCAATCGGGGAGGTTTTATTTCATTAGTGCTTTCAAAATTCCTGAAGGGAAAGTTCAGGTGAGATGGCAGGTTTAAAATGACAGTGAATGGGGATATGAAGCAAAGGGTGATTGAGTGACAGGGGCGGGTCACAGCACAGCGCTACAGCACAAAAAATGAATCACTGACAAATACAGTTAATACGATCATTTATATTTTACTGTACTGGTTTTATGTAAGATTTGGGAAATAACTTATTAAAATCTGGGACTGAATGCACAAATGCATATCAGAAGTGGGGATATACCAGGCGTCAGGCCCAGCGGCAGCTTAAACACTCTGGAGGGGCATCCATTTATTTAGAGGGGGCCCATTTTGTAAAATGAATTAAATCATATTCTTTACCATTTTACTTCCTTATAATGGCATTAAACAATGGAAACAATCAATCATATGACATATGATTACAATACAATATTATATACAGTTCCTTATGATTTTATTATTATTATTATTGTTATTATTACCGCATTATTACCGCATTATTATTATTATTATTATTATTTTTATTTCTTGGCAGACACCCTTATCCAGGGCGACTTACAACATAAGTGTAATACAAAGTGCAAGAATACAGTTAAGTACAAGGCATCAATCATTACATATTCAATTTAACTAAAACATAGCAATTCAAAATACATTTTACAAATTCCAATTTACAATTTACACAAGTACAGTAAGTGAGGTCCTACATCCTGGACGGTGAAAGCTAAGTGCTGTCAAGGTCACAGTCAAGGGCTACAGGAAAGGGAGCAAGGAGGAAAACAATCAAGAATGCAAGAAGCATAATAAAACTGTGAAGTGCTATCTAGCAGGGATAAAAGGACTAATATTACAAGTACTGTCGAAAAAGATGCGTCTTGAGTAAGCGCTGGAATGAGGTCAAGGAATCTGCTGTTTTGACTTCGGTGGGCAGGTCGTTCCACCATTTAGGGGCCAGGGATGAGAAGGAGCGGGCTCTGGAGGTAGGAGAGTGGAGAGGAGGTAGAGTTAGTCATCTGGCACTGGAGGAGCGCAGTGGTCTGGAGGGGATGTATGGAGAGATGAGTGACTGAAGGTAGCTTGGTGCAGTGTGGTCGAGACAGCGGTAGGTGAGGGTCAATGTCTTGAACTGAATGCAAGCTGGTATCGGGAGCCAGTGGAGGGAGCGGAGCAGTGGAGTAGCGTGTGCAAAGCGGGGCAGAGAGAATATCAGACGAGCCGCAGAGTTCTGGATGAGCTGGAGTGGCCGGGTAGTAGATGCAGGCAGGCCGGCCAGGAGGGAGTTGCAGTAGTCCAGGAGAGGACCAGTGACTGGACGAGCAGCTGAGTGGAGTAGTCGGTGAGGAAGGGACCGATCCGGCGTATGTTGCTCAGGAAGAATCTGCAGGTGCGTGTCAGCAGGGTGATGTGCTGGGTGTAGGAGAGCGCAGGATCGAGGGTGACTCCTAGATTTTTAACGGAAGAAGGAGAGTGTGGTGGATTCCAAGGGGATTGAGATGAGGAGGTCAGCAGAAGGTGAGGAAGAGTGGGGGAAAAACAGGAGATCCGATTTGGAGAGGTTGAGCTTGAGGTGGTGCGAGTGCATCCAGGCGGAAATAGCAGATAAGCAGGAAGAGATGCGAGAGGGTATGAGAGAGTCGGAAGAGGGAAAAGACAGGAAGATCTGGGAATCATCAGCGTAGTAGTGGTAGGAGAAACCATGGGATGCGATGAGGGGGCCCAGGGAGCGAGTGTAGAGAGAGAACAGGAGCGGGCCCAGGACGAAGCCTTGGGGAACGCCTGTGAAGAGAGGTTGGGGGGTGGATGAGGAGCCTCGCCATGTCACTTGGTAGGACCGGTCGCTGAGGTAGGAGGAGAACCAGATCAGAGCAGTCCCAGAGATTCCAAGGTCAGCGAGGCAGGAGAGGAGGATGGAGTGATCAACGGTGTCAAATGCTCCGGAGAGGTCAAGGAGGATGAGGACTGAGGAGAAGGAGGCCGCTCGATAACAGCTGAGGGAGTAAGAGACTGCCAGGAGAGCCGTCTCAGAGGATCAAGGAGATGAAGGAGAGAAGATCAGGAGCAGTCGCTTGGAAGAGGCGAGAAGGGAGAGGGTCCAGGGCACACGTTGTAGGTTGGTGAGGGAGGAGAACAAAGAGGAGGTAGCACAGTTGACAGATAGATGGGAAAAACAGTCAATGGAAGGTAAGAGGGTGAGGGCAGTGGAGGCAAGGGTGGAGGGGGAGACAGAGCGGAAGGTGACAGAGGGAGTGGGTGGAGTGGGGAGGGAGGGGATAGAAAGGGAGAAGGAGATGAAGTGGTGGTCCGAGAAGTCCATGGGTGTCACAGAGAGTAGGGGAGCAGCCTCTAGAGAAGATGAGGTCTAGCTGGCAGCCAGCCCTGTGAGTGGGGGGAGACGGGGAGAGAGAGAAGTTAAAGGAGTGAAGGAGAGGAAGAATTACGGCACAGTGGGAAGGATTGGAGAGGTGGATGTTGAAGTCTCCCAGGAGGATGGTAGGTGAGGGGAGGGAGGGGAGGGAGGAGAGAAGAAAGTTGAGTTCATCCAGGAAGGAGGTGAGTGGACTAGGTGGACGGTAGAGAACTAGAAGGAAGAGGTAAGAGGAGGAGGTGATTTCCACTGCATGGAATTCAAAGCTGTGGGTCGAGATAGAGGAGAGAGAGGGGGGGACAGAGAAGAGGAGAGAAGGGGAGAGCAGGAGCCCTGTTCCTCCTCCCCACCCGGTAAGACGAGGGAAGTGGGACAGGACGAACAGAGAGGATAAGGCAGCAGGGGTGGTTGAGTTATCTGGGGAGATCCATGTCTCGGTGAGAGCGAGGAAATCCAGAGACTGGTGGGAGGCGAAAGCAGAGATGAAGTCGGCCTTGTTGGAAGCTGAGTGGCAGTTCCACAGGCCTCCAGAGAGTGGATTAGAGGGGAGGGAGGAGGAGGGGGGAGGCAGAGAGATGAGGTTGGAGGGATTAGGGAAACAATGGCGCGCAGGTGCACGCTGAAAAGACGGAGAGAGCAGGACGGGAATCGGAGAGATCGTCATGGTTGCCTGTTGTTGCTGTGCAGCGTCTCCTCGCTGGAGTCCCCGCAGCTAGAGTCCCTGCCCTTTGTAAGTGGGGCCCTTTGGAAGGGGGCACTGAAGGCTGCTGGCGCTGACTGCTGGCGCAGAGGGGTAGGGGGCGGTTAAATACGACACCTGTAACTAATTAGGACAAACACCTGTATTGCGTTGAATGACACAAGGCTGGTCAGGATGGCCCTCCCTCCCACGCAGGACTGCTAATAGCACAATTAATGGCCGCTTAATATCTGAATACAGACAAAGACAGTGCCAGATACACGCAGTTACACTGAACAATAGCTCGTAGTAATGTTAAACATGCTAAATAATCACAGCCTACACAGTGTAATGCTTCTGATTGCAGACAGGGCATGTCGAGTGCGCTAGTTACTTGCTAAATTCACTAACAAACAGTCGCTGCTCTTACTACAAAACAGGTGCAAGATATACAATTCGTAGCTAAACAACAAACCACATAAACAGTCAATGTAACTTAACTAAACGAGGAAATGCGAGAGAAAAAGCGATACTTAGCTGCAGTGACTTGAGTGACTTCTCAGTTGGCTTCCCCCGAGAGTCCAGCATTAGCTACAACGTAGCGTCTGAGTCAAGTTGAGTACTTGAAACAAATAGAGTGAGCAGGCTCTCAACAATGCAGCAGCGTTATTATGGGTTATTTTGATAAGAGCATTTTAGCTCTGAGCTGAAGCACTGATCTAAAGAAGACCTCTCCCCCCCAAAGTTATCAGATTTCCTTAACTCATCAGCTTGGAACTGGTTTACATCAAAGTGACAGTTTTGGGGAGGATGGCACCGAGAATAGGCCAAATAGTTTGGAATCCTGCTATGAGATGTCTGGAGAAAGGGGCCTGTAGGTAATAAAAAACTCTTTGAAATGGACGAGAGCCGAAATCCAGACACAGAGCTACGAACCCGGGCCAACCGGCATTTCCAAAAGATGGCATGGATTGACATCAGTCATAAATTAAGCCCCCCTCCAATAGGACACTGGGGGCTGAAACCGAAATCCAATCTCAAAAACTCAAGAACCAATCATCTATTGATCTGACAGACGTATAAAGAACAGCGCACGGCCTCTTTTTCTCTCTCTCTCACCTGAACCAGAAACTCCCTGCCACAGCTCAACCTGTAGCTCTGTTGCCAGAACCGGAACCAGAAACCAACCAAGTCTTTGCCAGCAACAGAAGAGTTAAACTGGGAGAAGGAGATTGAGAATTCTTTTAAAGGACTTTATTAAATAAAGAACTTTACAGACTGCGCATGCCCACCTGTGCCCACCTGATCAGTGGAGTTTTACAGCTGGACAATTGACTAAGATGACTGTATACGAAAGTGTTCAGTCATTTAAATAGCTATTTGAGTCTTAAGAAACTTGACCCTTGGAACAAACAGGGCCCTGCTTTCCTCAAAGACTTTGCCTTCAAGTAACTACAGTGGAAACCGTGCTTGCCAAGAAGATTTTGTGCACAACCTTGGAGCCTTCAAACCAGTGGAAAATCTGTTTGGAAAAGACTCAATTTCGCGAAACCCCAACTTCCAGGTGCATCGACTGAGTGGAAGTTCTTGGACAAAGCCGAACCGGACTGCCTTTGTTCCAAACCAGACGGACCTCGTGCCGTGTGCTGTTATCTGAGCCCGAAGACAGAGAGGCCTCTCTGCGACGAAGTTCAGATAAGTTTAACAGTTTGGAGTTCATGATTCATGACATTTGAGAAATCAATTAGAAATGTTAATCTGTGATTCATAACTCTAGAATGTGTAATATCATTTAGTTTTCTTAAATATAAATGTGTGTTGCATTAAACTGTTTTGTTGATAATTTTAGAAATAAAATCTGTCAACGCCGAGAAATATCTTCTCATTCCTGTTTAACAGTTTAGTCTGAAATTGACTCAAGTTAATAGACATTAGATTATTGGTGGCCCTGCCTATCCTTAATCATTGAATAATAATCAGTTAAGGGAAATTGTGGTAACAAGTAATGATAGGATCTTTCTCGGCACCTAAACGTAAATGAGACTGATATATATATATATAACGAGAAGTTACCTGACATAAATACTAACCTGCGTAGTTATTTAATGTCTGACTAACAATACTAATGAGAGACTCACCTTCGTCTTACTAACCGGTATTGTAGTCAATGTGTTTATAACCTTTTTTGTTTAACGATTTGTGTGTTATCATATGTGATCCCATGGTCTTTGATTTGGTCACGGAAGTGATTTGTCTTTGATTTGTTGATCTAGAGTTGAATTTTAGTTTTTCCCTTTTTGTATAACTAGTGTAGTGCTACATTTCATCTTTGTTTTTAATAAATTTGAGAATTTATATCTTTGGAATTGGTGTCTGCGTCCAATTATTGCAGAAATTGAGTTCTACAAGATTCTAGGATTCTTGATAAGGTGAAAACTGAAATGTATAAGTGTACCTTATGCTACAGTATAGTACTGCCCAGTGCATGTATACTGTAGTACAGTACAGTGTGTGTGAGACAGAAATGCATAGTTCAGTGCATCATTGTCAAAACGCTGTGTTGCATTTCTTGGCTAACGGGTACAGCTGCTCCTTCAGGAAAAAACAGAATGAGGGAACAATGGAGGAGGAGGAAACCGAGGGACTTTGAAAGGAGGGAGAGAGAGAGAGTGGGGGGGTGAGAACATAAGAACATAAGAAAGTTTACAAATGAGAGGAGGCCATTCAACCCATCGTGCTCGTTTGGTGTCCATTAATATCTAAGTGATCCAAGGATCCTATCCAGTCTATTTTTAAATGTTCCCAAACTTTCAGCTTCTACCACATCACCTGAGGAGTTTGTTCCAGATTGTGACTACTCTCTGTGTGAAGAAGTGTCTCTCGTTTTACGTTTTGAATGCCTTGAATTTCCATTTGTGTCCCCAGGTGCGTGTGTCCTTGCTGATCTGGAAAAGCTTCTCTGGTTTGATGTGGTCGATGTCCTTCATGATTTTGAAGACTTGGATCAAGTCCCCACATAGTATCCTCTGTTCTAGGGTGAAAAGGTTCAGTTCCCTCAGTCTCTCCGAGTAGGACATTCCCTTTAGACCTGGAATAAGTCTGGTTGCTCTCCTCTGAACTGCCTCTAGAGCAGCAATATCCTTCTTGAAGTGTGGTGCCCAGGACTGTACACAGTATTCCAGATGAGGTCTAACTAGTGCATTGTACAGTCTTAACATTACTTCCCTTGTTTTAAATTCTACACTTTTGACAATATACCCTAGCATTCTGTTTGCCTTTTTTAATGCTTCTCCACATTGTTTGGTTGGAAAAAGTGCATAGACTCCACATAGACTCCTAGGCCTTTCTCATGTGTTCATCCAAATCTGTACCTCCCATAGTGTAATTATACTGGACATTTTTGTTACCTGCATGTATTACCTTGCACTTGTCCACATTGAATTTCATCTGCCAGGTGTTGGCCCACAACTGAATGTTATCCAAGTTCCTTTGAATAGCCTGTGCTGCCGAGATTGTATCTGCTGAGCCACCTATTTTAGTATCATCTGCAAATTTGACAAGTTTGCTAACTATCCCAGAGTCCAGATCATTAATAAAGACTAGAAAAAGCAAAGGCCCTAGTACTGATCCCTGTGAAACTCCACTAACAACCTCACTCCAGTTAGAAGCAACTCCTCTAATCGACACCCTCTGTTTCCTATACATCAGCCAGTTCATAATCCAACTACTTATGTTACCCTGAATGCCTACAGCTTCCAATTTGAGGATCAGTCTTTGGTATGGAACCTTATCAAAAGCTTTCTGAAAATCTAAGTAGATCATTGAAGACTCTGTATAGGATGTTGAAGAAAGTGTTTTGTGATAATTATATAATGTTTTATATTAATACTAGCATTAGAAGTAGTTTGTATACAGACTGAGCAGATTAGATTTAGCAGGACAAGTTGGTTTGTTAGAATCTCCTGTCAGTAATGAAAGATTACACAGTGCTGAAATAGCCTACAGATGTCTGCTGTAAATTTGTTTATGACTTAATCGTTTCTCAAGATAGGCAGGAATGTTTCTGTTACTGAGCGATTGACACTAGGTAAATGACCACCGTGGGATCGCATCTTCCTAGTGCACATCAAAGACAGACATCTGCTTTTTGTATCCATCACCTCTTCACGGGAGGACAGATCGTAAACGGACCCGGACCTGTATCTTCTGATTGGATGAACGGCCATAAGATGTTACGTCATTTTTCCTATAAAGTTGTACTCATGTTTGTAAACATTAAGTCTCACTGAAGGAATTATTTCTGATGTGGGGCTTCCAAGCCGGCTCGATTAAAGTTCTATTTGCTTTATCTCCGCGACTTCTCCACTTATTTCTGAGACGGTTCTACAATCATATAATATGCTTTCACATGATCTACAGCTGCAGTTGCATGTTCACAAAATTCAAATAAATTAGTAAGACACGATCTGCCTCGTCTAAACCCATGTTGACTAACTCCAAGAATATGATTTTCATTAAGATGCTCCTCTATTTTCTGTCTAATAACTTTTCCCAACATTTTACAAGTGATGCAGGTGAGACTGATTGGTCTGTAATTTCCTTGCTCAGTTTTGTCCCCTTTCTTGTGGATTGGTATGACATTTGCAGTCTTCCAGTCAGTTGGCACATCCCCTGTTCTAAGTGTCATTTGGAATATTTGAGTTAGCGGCCTATAAATAATTTCCCTCATTTCTTTAAGTACTTTGGAAATATACCATCTGGCCCAGGTGATTTGTTTGTTTTTAATTCTCCTAGTCCCTTTAGTACCTCCTCCTCATTTATCCTGATCTCTCTTAGGGTTTGACTGGACTGATTGTTAACCTGTGGCATGTTATCTGACTTTTCATTTGTAAAAACCTTGGTGAAATACTAATTTAGAACATTTGTCACATCTTGTGTGTTTTCCAAGATACTTCCATTTTTGCCCTTTTTCTGTTTCACTTCCTCCTTTATTGATCTCTTGCTGTTATAGTATTGAAAAAAGGTCTTTGCATTAGCTTCAGCTCCAAGAACTATGTTTCTTTCTATTTCCCTCTTTGCTTTCCTGATCCCTTTCTTAAGATCTCTTTGCAGCTCAACATATGCTATGTATTTTGTTTAGTCTCTATCCCTTTTGTATGCACTATACAACATTTTCTTCTCTTTATATTTTTTTGCATACCTCTATTAACCCATTTTGGCCAATGTTTTTTGGTCCTCAAATTGCTAAGTTTGGGGGCAAATTGCTCCTGAGCCTCAAGTAGTATATACTTAAAATATAACCATCCATTTTCAACTGAATCTGTATCCAGTGTGTTCCAGTCTACCTCTTCTAAGTGCCGTCTCATACCTTCAAGGTTTGCTTTTCTGAAATTGTAGACCATTGTTTTAGACTTGGGCCTTGTTTTTTGAAAGAATGCCTCAAAGCTAACCATATTGTGATCACAATTTGCCATTGGTTCTCTAACTAGTGTCCTTCTGACTCTGTCTTGGTCATTTGAAAAGATCAAGTCAATGCATGCACTCTCCCTGGTTGGTTCCCTGACAAATTGAGTTAGAAAGCAGTCATTTACCATCTCAACCATTTCTATTTCTGCTTCTGTAGTCCCAACTGGGCTTTCCCAGTCTATGTTTGGGAAATTGAAATCCCCCATTATAACAGCCACATCCTTGCTACATGCAGTCCTGATTACACTGTACAATGCAACATCTTGCTGAATATCTGAGTTGGGTGGTCTGTAACACACTCCTACCACTAATCCACCAGATCTCTTGTCCAAAAGTTTCACCCACAAAGATTGTTCCGTTATTGGGATCTAATATGAGATCTTCTGCCTCAATGTAATTTTTCACATAAAATGCTACCCCACCCCCCTCTTCGATTTTGCCTGTCTCTCCTACACTGTGTGTAGGACTTTCCTACTAGCAGTTTCCCTTGGTTTTCTTTCCTTAGAGGAACATCTCCCATTGTCAGAGCTCCCTGCTCCCTGGTTCCTAGTTTAAATGATTCTCAATTTCACTGCACATACGCTCTCCCAATGCATTAGCCCTCCTTCTGTTTAGATGCAGACCGTCCAGTTTGTACAGGTCCCATCTATCCCAGGAGAAATACCAATGCTCCATAAACCTAAACCCCTCTTCCCTACACCAAGCATTCAACCACGTGTTAAACTTTCTAATCTCTGCCTGTCTCCCTGGCCTGGCACGTGGTACCGGAAGTATTTCAGAGAAAACTACCGTGGAGTTTCTGCTCTTTAGTTTTGTTCCTAACTCTTTACATTTGTCTTGCAGAACCTCTGTCCTACCTTTTCCTATGTCTTTGGTTCCAATGTGGACCATGACCAGTGGATTCCCTCCAGCTTTGGCCAGTAGCCCGTCTACTAGTTTAGGGAGATCTGCAACCAGAGCACCAGGCAGGCAAGATACCATGCGGGTCTCCTTATCACTAGAACACACTGTGTGATCTACTCCTCTAAGAATTGAGTCTCCTACTATAACTACCTCCCTCCTCTGGGGGGGAGTGGGCACCATGGTGTTCTGGTGCTCAATTGCCCCCCCATCACCCTCTGAGTTGTCACTGTCCAACTCGGTGTCCAGCAGTTGGAACCTGTTGGGCAATTCTAGCTCTTGGGGTGTCTCTAGGGGTTGTGCACACCCTTTTCTGCGTTTACGACCTACTGTAACCCAGCAGTTCTCTACACTGTCCTGCTCTAAGGTCTCAACTCTCCTAGGTTTTGGCGTGCACACCATCTCTCTCATGGGCTGATTGACCAATTCTTCTATATCCCTAATACAGCGCAGATCGACAAGCTGAGCCTCAAGATCACAAACCTTGATCTCTAGGATTTCAACCTGCCGACAACGTTCACAAATGAAGCCTTCTTGAATGAGTTCATCCAGGAAGGCAATCATTCTGCAAACCTGACACTGTAGTGGCCACATTCTTCTAAATGTTAGTTTTGTTGTTTGTTTTTTATTTAACGTCTCTTGGTTCCTGCTGCTAGTCAACTGCCTAACTTTTGTCAGCGAGAAACAGCGCAGCTCTTTTTCAACAGCTGCTTTAAGTAGCTTTTGTCTACCTACCCCCAATTCACACCTAACAGGCCACACCTGGCTCCTCCTGCAACAGAATTCCTGCTAGTCCTAGACAAAATCTCCCTTCTACAACCTGTTTAGTTTCACCAACTCAGCAGCTGAACTGAATTGACTTCAATTTAGGCAAACTACAGACAATGCTAATGTCAATTAATGCAAACTTAAAACAAAATGAGCAATGCTAAGACTGGTCTGAAACTAGTCAAACAACAAGATGGCTGCCTCTCACCTGTACTCTCCTGTTTCTCTCTGTGGAAACTTGTAAATACTTCTGTTTGCAATCACAGGAGCGGTGGCCTCCTGCTCTACTAGTAACAAGGAGCGAGGCCACAACAAGCTCTACAAAGTCATTCCAAACTAACTATATGCACCACAGGGCACAGGAGCCAGCTCATGCACCACACGTGTAACACATGAGCAATTGACACCTGCTGATTAGCACGGCTAACGCAAGGCAACAGCAGCTCATACCATGTTAAACAAATTAACTATGTACACAGCGGGGCATAAGAGCCAGCTCAAGTGCTTTGCCCTGCTCCATGGCATACAGCCAGAGCAGGCCACAGACCTGCTGACCAAGGGACTTGTATACACAGCGAGACAATGAGCACAGCTCGCACAGAAAGTGCCTGAACCCGTGTCAGCGCTCCATAGGACACAAACAATTGGCCGAATGTCCTGCATTCCAAATAGCACCTGAAGGCCCACACAGGGCAGGGCAGGTGAAGCCGACTCTGCTCCGAGGAGAAGGGAGGAAGATGGAAAGCCATCAACTCAGTAGGCCTGTTGACATGAAATGGTGACAGCACTTTTGGGAGGAATGCAGGGTTAGGCCGTAGCATGACCCTGGGGCCATCTCCCGCAAAATGGACATACGATAGGTGTACAGACAGGGTTAGTAAATCGCTCACATGTTTTGCAGAGGTGATTGCTAACAAAAACACTGTCTTAAGTAATATTCGCTTCAGCTCAGCTGAGTTCAGTGGCTCAAATGGGGCTTGGGAAAGTATGTCCAGCACTACATCAAGGCGCAATGCAGGCAGTGAAGGGGTGCGAGGAGGCCATAGCCATCGCGCTCCTTTCAAAAACTGCACAGCCAGGAAATGAGACCATGGGGGCTCACCATCAATCTGGACATGACATGCGGAAATGGACACCACTTTGAGCGTGGACAGGACTTGTAAAAATTGTAATATGACCCCAATGGGGAAATAAACTGGGTTATGAATAGTGGCTACTTCAGCTCTGCCGAACTGGCTCCACAGTTGTTGTATCACAAGCAGGAGGGGGCCTCCCCAAGAGAGGAGGTCCGCCGCCGTGTTGAATAGGCTGGGGGGTGAACTGCTCTGATGGAGCAGAGCCGGGGTTGCGCCCATAGAAGAATACAGGGTGCTAGACAGTACAGTCTGCGAGACCGGAGACCTCCTTGCCTGTTAATTTAGGCAACCACTGCTGTCCCTGTGTTGTCCCCAAACCAGTCTGTCCCGTAGGACTGGCAGAAATTGACACAGTCCGAGGAGCACTGCTTGTAACTCCAGGACATTGATGTGGAGGGCCTGTGTGGACTCTGTCCATCTGCCTCGGAGTCCAAGTCCGTTGTAGACTGCTCCCCATCCTTGCTTGGAAGCGTCTGTCGTCATCACCACTTGGTGGAAGAATGGCCCTAGGGGCACACTGAGGGTTAAATTGTGAGGGGTCCACCACCAACGGAGCGCCTTCCAGAATGATGGAGTGACTGTGACTTGGCGTGCTTGATCGAGGTGAAGATGCATCCGTAAAGACCTGAACCACCACTGCAGTGACTTCAATCAGAGGAGGCCCAAGGGGTAGGGTCTGTGATGCCGCCACTAGAAGGCCCAGCAGCCTCTGGCAAGGGGACACCCTGATGTGATCTCTGTCAGAAGAGGGACGTTTACCCCCTGGCAACACGACATCCATGCACTTGAAAAAAGTGTGTGGGGCTAGAGCCGAAGGGGAGAACAGCAAACTCAAACACTCGGACCTAGTAGGCGAAGCGGAGGAACTTCCTGTGCACCTGCGCAATAGGGATGTAGAAGTAAGCGACTTTCAGATCCTCCGTGGTGAACCAGTCATCGGGCTTGATGACCTGGGACATGGTGCACAGGTTGAGCATTCTAAAGTGCAACACCCTGTGCTATCTCCATAATAGGGTGCGGGGCCTGTGATGCAGTGACTGAGCCAGCCAGCTGGGCCAGGTAAAGGTTCAGCAGGCTTTTGGTGTTACGCAGGTGGGCCGCTTGGGCTCCAGCTGTGGGCTGTAGTGCGGGCGCAAGCCGGCGGAGAAGCACCTCACGTGGGCGAGATCTCTTACGACAGACTGAGGTTAGACAAGCGGAAACTGAAACTGAAACCGAAGTGCAGCCAGACCTCCAGAAAACTGGATTAGCTATAAATATAACTAATGCACATACACAAGACAGACAAGATGGTGGTGAACAACACTGTAAGTGAAGCCAGCCAGCTGAAACCACAAGGTTTGTGATAGCAATTGCAACACAGAACATAGAGAGCTCACGTTCTCGATTAATCTCATTCTCTGTATTACATTCATTTTGTGAAATGGCAAAAGAGGAAGAACCTGCACAGATGTCACCTTTTATACAAACAGGAAGTGGAAGGGACCTGTTTGAGTGACATGCATATGGGCCAATGGCAGCTTTGTTAAAGTGACATTTCGATCGGGTTCCTATGGACGTGCGCAGAAACCCCTCCCCCTTGGGCAGTGCTTCCGACTTGAAAGATAACCTTATTGTTCAATCAGTCCATAATCACATATAAAAGTGAGCTGGTGTTGGCATGAAATGGAGCAAGTCAAAAGACAAAGACAAAAGAGAGAAAGAGGGGCACCACAACCACAAGCCCATACAAGGAAGAGGGGTGCGTCTGTGCAGTGGCACAGCACCTCAATGGGGATGACACAGAACTGATGTTTCCAATGACATATGTGACACTATCGTTGACCATGTGGTTAACCATGGCCTTTCAATGTGAGATGCTAGGCAGAGGGTGCAGCCCAATCTAAGCAGGTCAAATGTGGCATCAATAATTAAATACTAAGTATTCTTGCACTTTGAATGTATTCTTGCACTTTGTATTGCTCATGTTTTGTAAGTCGCCCTGGATAAGGGTGTCTGCCAAGAAATGAATAATAATAATAAAGGTTTCAGAAATTAGAATAGGTAAGTGACCATAGATTACTTCACTGTATTATATGAGGGGCCGTACAAGCCATTATTCATTATGGAATTCTCACATACATACATTCTCCTCTCACATACATATATATTCTCCTTTCACATACATATATTTTCACTCACACATTCATACTTTTGCTCTCATGCACATGCAGTCAATGTATACATGTAATATTATATATAATATATGGATGTAAGAAGAGAATATATTACAGTGAGGGGAAAAAGTATTTGATCCCCTGCTGATTTTGTACGTTTGCCCACTGACAAAGAAATGATCAGTCTATAATTTTAATGGTAGGCGTATTTTAACAGTGAGAGACAGAATAACAACAAAAAAATCCAGAAAAACGCATTTCAAAAAAGTTATAAATTGATTTGCATGTTAATGAGGGAAATAAGTATTTGACCCCTTCGACTTAGTACTTGGTGGCAAAACCCTTGTTGGCAATCACAGAGGTCACACGTTTCTTGTAGTTGGCCACCAGGTTTGCACACATCTCAGGAGGGATTTTGTCCCACTCCTCTTTGCAGATCCTCTCCAAGTCATTAAGGTTTCGAGGCTGACGTTTGGCAACTCAAGCCTTCAGCTACCTCCACAGATTTTCTATGGGATTAAGGTCTGGAGACTGGCTAGGCCACTCCAGGACCTTAATGTGCTTCTTCTTGAGCCACTCCTTTGTTGCCTTGGCTGTGTGTTTTGGGTCATGCTGGAATACCCATCCACAACCCATTTTCAATGCCCTGGCTGAGGGAAGGAGGTTCTCACCCAAGATTTGACGGTACATGGCCCCGTCCATCGTCCCTTTGATGTGGTGCAGTTGTCCTGTCCCCTTAGCAGAAAAACCCCCCCAAAGCATAATGTTTCCACCTCCACGTTTGACGGTGGGGATGGTGTTCTTGGGGTCATAGGCAGCATTCCTCCTCCTCCAAACACGGCCAGTTGAGTTGATGCCAAAGAGCTCGATTCTGGTCTCATCTGACCACAACACTTTCCTCCAGTTCTCCTCTGAATCATTCAGATGTTCATTGGCAAACTTCAGACGGGCCTGTACATGTGCTTTCTTGAGCAGGGGGACCTTGCGGGCACTGCAGGATTTCAGTCCTTCATGTCGTAGTGTGTTACCAATTGTTTTCTTGGTGACTATGGTCCCAGCTGCCTTGAGATCATTAACAAGATCCTCCCGTGTAGTTCTGGGTTGATTCCTCACCGTTCTCATGATCATTGAAACTCCACAAGGTGAGATCTTGCATGGAGCCCCAGAACGAGGGAGACTGACACTCTTGTTTCTTCCATTTGCGAATAATCGCACCAACTGTTGTCACCTTCTCACCAAGCTGCTTGGCGATGGTCTTGTAGCCCATTCCAGCCTTGTGTAGGTCTACAATCTTGTCCCTGACATCCATGGACAGTTCTTTGGTCTTGGCCATGGTGGGGAGTTTGGAATCTGATTGATTGATTGCTTCTGTGGACAGGTGTCTTTTATACAGGTAACGAGCTGAGATTAGGAGCACTCCCTAAACTCCCTGAACTCCCTAAGAGAGTGCTCCTAATCTCAGCTTGTTACCTGTATAAAAGACACCTGGGAGCCAGAAATCTTGCTGATTGATAGGGGATCAAATGCTTATTTCCCTCATTAACAAGCAAATCAATAACTTGCTTGTTATAACTTTTTTGAAATGCATTTTTCTGGATTTTGTTGTTGTTATTCTGTCTCTCACTGTTAAAATACACCTACCATTAAAATTATAGACTGATCATTTCTTTGTCAGTGGGCAAATGTACAAAATCAGCAGGGGATCAAATACCTTTTTCCCTCACTGTATGTATGTGAGAAGCCCAGAATGAATAATGGCTTGTACGGCCCATCATAGTATTACATTACTATATGATATACACTCACCTAAAGGATTATTAGGAACACCTGTTCAATTTCTCATTAATGCAATTATCTAACCAACCAATCACATGCCAGTTGCTTCAATGCATTTAGGGGTGTGGTCCTGGTCAAGACAATCTCCTGAACTCCAAACTGAATGTCTGAATGGGAAAGAAAGGTGATTTAAGCAATTTTGAGCGTGGCATGGTTGTTGGTGCCAGACGGGCCGGTCTGAGTATTTCACAATCTGCTCAGTTACTGGGATTTTCACGCACAACCATTTCTAGGGTTTACAAAGAATGGTGTGAAAAGGGAAAAACATCCAGTATGCGGCAGTCCTGTGGGCGAAAATGCCTTGTTGATGCTAGAGGTCAGAGGAGAATGGGCCGACTGATTCAAGCTGATAGAAGAGCAACTTTGACTGAAATAACCACTCGTTACAACCGAGGTATGCAGCAAAGCATTTGTGAAGCCACAACACGTACAACCTTGAGGCGGATGGGCTACAACAGCAGAAGACCCCACCGGGTACCACTCATCTCAACTACAAATAGGAAAAAGAGGCTACAATTTGCACAAGCTCACCAAAATTGGACAGTTGAAGACTGGAAAAATGTTGCCTGGTCTGATGAGTCTCGATTTCTGTTGAGACATTCAGATGGTAGAGTCAGAATTTGGCGTAAACAGAATGAGAACATGGATCCATCATGCCTTGTTACCACTGTGCAGGCTGCTGGTGGTGGTGTAATGGTGTGGGGGATGTTTTCTTGGCACACTTTAGGCCCCTTAGTGCCAATTGGGCATCGTTTAAATGCCACGGCCTACCTGAGCATTGTTTCTGACCATGTCCATCCCTTTATGACCACCATGTACCCATCCTCTGATGGCTACTTCCAGCAGGATAATGCACCATGTCACAAAGGTCGAATCATTTCAAATTGGTTTCTTGAACATGACAATGAGTTCACTGTACTAAACTGTCACCAGATCTCAACCCAATAGAGCATCTTTGGGATGTGGTGGAACGGGAGCTTCGTGCCCTGGATGTGCATCCCACAAATCTCCATCAACTGCAAGATGCTATCCTATCAATATGGGCCAACATTTCTAAAGAATGCTTTCAGCACCTTGTTGAATCAATGCCACGTAGAATTAAGGCAGTTCTGAAGGCGAAAGGGGGTCAAACACAGTATTAGTATGGTGTTCCTAATAATCCTTTAGGTGAGTGTACATTTAAGGAGTTTTTCTGTCATCTTCCTTGACCATTTCATTATATCCATTTATAGAAGTGAAAGACAACCCTGCTCTGGTGGCCAAGAAAGAGTCTTCAACACTGAACAGCAGGCTGTCATTGTAGATACAGTCATGGCCGTATGCAGGGTTTAAAAAATACCGAGGTCCTAAAACTAAGTTTGCTAGCGGGGTTGGGAGGCAAAGAGTATTGATTTCCCTGATTGACATCAGCTTTAAAACCATGTCAGTGTGCAGTAGCACACTGCCTGACACTTTCTTTGTGACTCCTCACTTGTGTCTCCTGCCAAAGCGTAGTAAAAATAATTTACCCAATAATTTGAACCTATAGCCTTCACTGTAATTACCAAAGAACACATTTCTCTGTGGTAATTAGCCTACATTGTTTGAATGAGATCAGGTCAGTTTTTGTTTGTGGTAAACAGCACAGTAACATAATGCTAATTATATTTTGGGCACAGTGGGTAGTACCTGCTCTTCCTCTCTCATCTCCATCATCTTCTCTTTTTCTATTTCTCTTGTCTCATCTCGTTCCCTGTTCCCTGTTGCTTTCCTTCCCAAAGCTGAGCTTTAATTGATATATTTGTTTGCAAATGTTATAGATTTATTTGCAAATGTTACCGGCCTCTGCTAGGATAATCTTGCAATGAAAATAAAAATATATAGTAGTACCTCATCATTTTAACATGCATTTCAACCCTACACAAACTGATATGAAAAAAAAGCATATCATAATATCAGTCCATCATTTGATGGATGGAATTAATGTTAGCTGGTATCTCGCTAGTTTACTCATGATGGACGGCATGATTTGTTGACATAGTCGATAGTCATATAGAGAAATCTCTATGGCTCTGAGTCCAGCACAGTGGAGCGCAAAGCCCGCCCCACAGCCATTTTCATTGGTCAACTCAAGCAAGCAGTCACTTGAGAAGGTCGGTTATCTTTGCGTTGTATGATCTTTGCGGCACCAAAGAGTTGTTATTAGGCAATTATTTTATGATTTTTAATATACACCTCGAAAAAAAATACCAAGGTCCGGACCTCGGTGTCCTCAATGGTGGATACGGCCATGGATACAGTGGTTTCAAACAAGTCAGTATGTTTAAGGGAGATCCAGACTACAAATATACATGAACATCAAATAATTCAGAATGTACAGTGTCAGTCTGGCAACCACTGACCAGAGCTGGGATTAAATGAAAACTTTGACCCATGCACTAATGGAAAACTACAGAACTTTACTCAGTTGCGGCTTCATTTTTTATTAAGATTCACTTCTAATCATAAATGTAACCGCTATGATGTACAGGTTTGTAGTTTTCTATTAACTAGTGGGTCAAAGTTTTGATTTAATCCAGCCCCAGGTCTTGAATTGACACCACCTAAGGATGAAACAGCTGTACAGGGTACCTTTTGACAGGAACAGTGACAGAGTGAAGGAGATTAGATTACATGTATTTATATGCATGCATGAAGTGGGATTCAATTTGCCCAGATTGAGCAGACATAGTCAATCAGTAAGTCAGTATATCAGGCAGTCAGTCAGTCAGTGTTTCAGTCAGTCAGTCAATCAGTTAATTAGAAAGAAAACAGAAGGGCAAGAGATGGAAATGAGAGAGAGAGAGAAACTGCAGAGGTTATTTTAAGTAAGTGTATTTTCCGGCAGGTGACAGGAAGTGAAAGAACTTTAGAAAACAATACATCACGGGAAATAGAGGGGGGGAGGGGTAGCAGCTGTGAGTGAGAAAATAAAAACAGTAAAACAAATGACCATGTAGATGTCTACTGATAAACTCCTGAGTCTTAGGAAATCTGAACCACAATCACAGTAAACAAATATAGTATTACTACACCCACTTATTTTAAAAGCACTATTCTACTATAGTTACTACACCCCCATTGTAACATCACAATTCTACTGTACTGTTACTACAGTTCCCTGTTGTATTGTCTGTGTGGGGGCATGTAGCCCAGTCACTATGTTCTCCAGCATTGAGCTCAGTCTGTCTCTATGTGAGAATAGTGTAGTGTCCAGTTAGTCAGTCAATCAGTCAGTATCTGTAACCCTCTCACTCTCTTAGTGCAGTGTAGCTGTACTGTAGGGTGTCAGTCAGTTTAGTCATAGTAGAAGTAGTAGCTGTAGTAATGATTAAATTAGTATAATAATAATTCAGAAATATTACAGCAATAATGTAGATATAATAATACTGTAGTAGTGGAATAATAATGACAACAACTACAATAATAATAATAATAATAATATGAACAACAACAACAACAACAACAACAATAGGCAGAGACTGTAACCAGGAATTTAGTATTGGGCAATCCCCTCAGCTGTCTGCCTGTTTTATCAATCCCTTTTCACTGACAGGGTTCCCATTCATTTCAGGGAAAAATATCCCTCTGCTGTTTCCTGTCGGGGGGGAGAGAGAGAGCAAGAGAGAGAGAGTTAATACATGCACACTGCATGCTACTCTTGTCATAATATATTGTTTGTGTGTGTGTGTGTGTGTGTGTGTGTGTATGAGAGAGAGAAGGTGATGTATTTTGAGACCAACCTCTTTCCCACTGTGTCCTATAAAATGAATGACGGGGGGGAGAGAGAGAGACACAGAGTCAACGACAGTAAGAGACAGAGTCTGAGAGATAGAAAAAGAGACGCAGAGAGAATTACACAGAGAGAACCTGTGAGACACAGAGAGACAGAGAGACACAGAACAAGAGACAGAGGGAGGCTGTGTGAAACAGAGACACATACTAAAAGTGCCTGATACAGAGGGACAGAGCTTGTTGGAATTACAGTGATTCCGGCATCTGGGACTCCAGGTAAAATTAATTTAATACAGAGAATGAGATGAATCATGAACTCAAACTGAAAGCTGATTTGTTGTTAATATTACATATATTATTATTATTAGTACTGTTATTATTACTATTATTATTATAGTGGTAGTAGCAATAATAGTAGATATCACAGTACTAGCAGTAGTAGTACCCACCTTTCTATCCATTTATCCATGTATGTATGTGTGTATATGTGTGTATATATATATATATAATTGGATATATTTTAAAGATAGAATTGTTATCTGTATCTACTCCTATACACTCTCCTTTAACTGTCTACAGAACTGACAATTAAATGTAATTAATAATTATGCATTTAAAGTTACAGATATTGATTAAAACCCTCTGAAATTATTTGACACTAGACCAAGTCAAAGAGAAGATAAACAAAAAACAATAAGTAAAAGTTATTTTATTACCCACAATTATTTTTATTAGTAATAGTAGTATTCATATTAAGTAATAATAATTGTGTGCTATAAAGTAGTTTAAAATTAATTGTACCAACTAAGACATTGTTTATGTAATTAATGATTTACTTACTATTAATGATAATGATAATTATTAATTAACTAACTGTGAGGAAATGTGCTTGTAAACCTACTGTGATTAAATTAATTAAGGCTGAACTCTAATCCTCAAAAGCACAAGAACCAATAATTAGAAACCTGACTGTATGTCCAAAAAAACACATGAACTGTACAAAATCCTCTTGAGATATATTGTGATATTACAGGAGCTTACAGACAGACTGACAGACTGACTCTGAGGATGACCGACCACTCCCTGCTTCCCCAGCTCCTCATCCTGGTAGCCGCAGTGTCCAGTGCAGTGGTCACAGCCCACAGACTGACCCCCGAGCCAAGGTCAGTGTTTGTCTCTCAGCATTATATTGTATAGGTATTATCTAACTGTACTGTACTGTAGCTCTCCAGAACCAGTGCTAGAGACCCCTGCAGTACTATAACAACATGATATATAGTACTGTTATCGATTCAGTAGCAGTAGAGTAACATTTTTTCTCTCTTTCTCTCTTTCAGATATCCACACACTGTGACCTCTGTCCTAGACATTCTGCAGAGGTTAAAAATCAAGAGGTTGCTGTATCATCCCATATGGAGTAAAGCGGTCAGCTGGCAGGGGTCCAAGGTCATTAGACCAGAAACTGTTCAAGACACAATGAAACTGCCCACAAGGTGAGTCAGTGTATCAGTCAGTCAGTCCATCAATCTATCAATTTGTCAGTGTATCTTTATGAGATTAACACCTCTCTCTCCCATCTCCCTCTTCCTATTCTTTCTCTCAGGCCACTGCCCCCCAACTCTCTTTCCCGGAGGCGACGCTCTCAGTCTGGGGGTGGTGGGCGGGGGTGCCAGTTGGGCACCTGTCAACTGCACAACCTGGCAAACACACTGTACCGCATCGCCCAGCACAATGGCAAGGAAGAGTCACAGGGTGTGTCTGACCCCCGCGGGTATGGCAGGAGGAGACGCTGAGAGAAGAGAGGTGTAGAGGGAGGAAGAGTGGTAAAGAGAGGGGGGAAAGAGTGGGTGAGCGATGGGGAAAGGGAGGGACAGGAAGAGAGATGGACACTAATTGATTCTCTGACAAACTGAGTGACTGAAAAACTGATTAAGTGACTGACTTACTGACTGATGCACAGAAGTGCACAGAGATAGAGAAAGATAGTCTAGGACTGCATCCCAAACCACTCCCTGACACCCTTGTTCCCTTCCTTCCTCTGGCAGAAGCAGAATACCATCATAAGGGGTGTCCTAATTACATAAGTGAGGGAACGAGTGAAGGGAGATCTATGTGCCCTACAATGCACCTTTTGACAAAGTATTCACAAGCTGAAGTCCCAAATTCCCTTGCTTTAAAGGCAGAGACAAGTGGGAAAATAGGCAGACACACAAACTGTAGATTTTGTTAGATTATTTAACAAGCACATTATTTGTAAAATGTATCTTGTATAGAGTTGCTCAACAAATGAAATTAATCTTGATTTCAATATATGGTTTGATACATACACCGAAAAGCATTTCAGTACTAATAGCTGTCAGGTATTGGAATTAAAAATGAATTAATTAATTCATACAGATATTTGCAAAATACTGGGGCATGATTAATTAACTTTAAAGCTTATCAATATATGATAAGAAAAGTGTAACAAAAAGCATTTCAGTACTTATTGATAGTTGTCAGGGATTCATTTTATTCTTTTTTCTTTTTCATTGTAGATGCTCTTACCCAAAATACATAAAGATAAGTATACGTCTTACTACCTATGAGCTTAGACAATTGTGAAACAGTAGGACAATAGCTTTCAACTAATGAATTAATAAAGCAGCTATCTAATTACATCATATGACTTATTATATAAGTAAGAAAATATATTTCCAAGTTATTATTTTTATGAAAAACAGAGAAAGAGGTATAAACTTTAAAGCTTATGCAGCTGTGTTCAGTGAACTAAGCCCTGTTCATGGGTTAAACAAACGCCACACAGCCGGGCAAGGAGAGAGTGTTGAAGGGTGTCCCATTAAGCACTTTTCACTGCTTTCTGTACCCTACTCTGTGACGTCAGTGAAACAACACAAAGTGTATGTTTAGCAAAGGGAGTGGTTTGGGATGTAGCCTGGGTCTACTGACTGTGTGACTGAAGAGGAGAGAGGGCTGGGGAAGGAAGAGATTGTGTTGTATTGTATTGTATTTAATTGTGATGTATTGTGCTGAATTGCACTGTCTCTGTCCCTATCTCTGCTGTGGATACAATAGCAACTTATATAGTACAGAATCCTCTACTGTAAATACCCAGTATACTCTGTAAAAAATATTAATGAAGTGGATTGTTTTTGAGTGAGGCTGTCTGTTTGTGTGTGAGAGTGTGTGCATTTGTGTGAAAGACCGTGTGCGTGGTGTGTGTGCGAGAGAGTGTGCACGTGTGTGAGGGTGTGTGTGAGAGAGTGTGTATCTATATGAGTGTGTGAGAGTGTGCATGTGTGAGTGTTACTTTCATTATTTTCTGTATATTATTTATATTTTATGAATTGTTTAATGTTGTTAATTAAATTCTATTTATAAAGCAAATTATTAGTTTGTATGTAACCCTTTCAGGGAACTACTTTAATTATTAGTTTACTAATTTACTTTTATTTACTTTAAATTTACTTTAATTGTTTCAGTTTTGTCTATGAAGCATTCATTTGTTTGTATTTACCCCAGATCCCGTCTTTTCATCATGCACTTTTCATCACACACATTTTTCACTGGCAACTGTTTATCACAAACATTTAATCACCGGCGACTGTTCAACATGGACATTTCGTCACCAGGGTCAGTTCATCACCATTTTGCATATTCATCAGCAATATGCATATTCAGATACAAATTACTTTCACCACTGGGGGAGCCGTTTTGCCATGGAAAAAAATGAAAAAATGACCAAAACCAAACTAAATGGCAGCCACTGTTCTCTTGCATGCCCAATTTAAGATGCAACGAAGCCATCTTGATTGTTTATTACTCGGGCTGTGAGTAACATACAGATTAGAGGTTGTTCTTGGGTGATCTGTCCGAATCCAATAATACATATTTCATATGGGTTTGACAAAGTAGAGAGAGCACTGAAAAAGCTGACTTTTTTTGATCTCGCATGACCAATTTAAAACCAAAACATATGTGGCACCGTTAGGGACATAATTCACCCCGTGGTACATGCACTATACTGAGAAGCGCATACACTACATACTGAGAAGCGCATACAGTACAAACTTGAGATGTATACAGTACATACTGAAATGCATATACTACATACTGAATTGCATACAATACATACTGAGATGCATACAGTGAGATTTGACTTCCGTTTACACTGAGATTTGACTTCCGCATACTGTCACAGATTGCCGAGGGATTCATCTTGAGCTCCACAAGAGGACTGTAATTATACCATTGAACACATTTTCTTTTAGAATTTTTAATTTGTGTTATAATAGTGCTAAAGTGTACACATGAGTAGTAATGGGAATACGCCCCCCCAAACAAATGCATACACCCCTAAGTTATATCAAGGCACTCCACCACTTGTACCAGAAGAGGGTACTTACCACAGTTATTCAGATCAGGGGCAGGCAGAGCAGCTCAGTTGAAGAGTATGTTAGAGCACAGTGTGAGAAGGCCACTTGCTGCCTCACCAGCTGTTAATGTCTATGGGGAAGCTAATAACAATAGACAGCACATTCATCAGACTAACAGAGATGGAGGTGAAAATCACATTGGGAGGGGACAGGGCAACACCCAGGAAAGTCTTAAAAGATTTGCTTAATTCAGGTGGGCCCAGAAATTGGTAATTGTATTGCTTCTAATCTGTCCGCAACAAAATAAATAAACAAATGCAAATGTTAGCACTGCCCAAACCTCAGCACAGAGGCCAGACTGGTCAGGGTTAAATTTAATAAAGAGGTCAGATGTATAGGGGCCTCCCATCTTTTGAGTGGATAGTACAGATAAGTGCAGAGTGTATGAGTGGCAGGAAATAATGCAGCTTACTTGAAAAGAAAAGGCTATAACGCATCAGAACAAGGCTGTGAGATTATGGATAGGCTGATGGGAAAGGCAAAAGATATTGTGAGTTTAGGAATTCGTAATAACCCTCTAGTTAATGTAAGCAGGGCCCCCGAGATCATTTACAACATTTTGAAATAGCATTTTGGTGAAGCTATCTCTTCTACCACACCGCTGGCTGATTTTTACTCAACTTTAGGGGGGAGTATAGCCTAGATTACTGGATACGCTTGAACAAAGCTGTAGATCTTTTGAATGAATGTCTGGAAAAGCAGGGCAAAAGAGTGGAGGACCCACGTCATGAAGTAACAATGATGTTTGTTAAAAATTGCCCTGGCAGTGCACTTAATGCATCATTCAGATGTAAACCTGTGGAAAAATGGTCAATAGGGGATGTACAAGAAATGCTGGATAGCCATCACAGGGATGAGAGTATAACTAAGAGTAACAAAGTGCAGAACATGGCAAGAGTAAATTAGCCACAAGGTGCATGGTGTGAGACACAGCAGCAACCAGTGATTACTTCAGCCCGCCAGGCAGTAGACAGCAATAATGATCAAGCAGCAATGGGAAAACTTCACCTTTTATTTTCTTTTAGTTTCTTTCCAACAAAGACTCTGCTAAGCAGGTAGCCTTAGGTGGCCCACCTCAGCACATTGACCCAGTTCCTTCAAGCTTTTCTTGTAGAGTGTGTAATAATTAATCTCACTCAATTAGATAACACTGTGAGGTACAGTCTGTGTTTTAAGTGTCATCTAACTGGTCATAGGAGTAGTAACTGTCTGCAGAAACGTCATATGGAAGGGGGGGACAGCTTATGAGAGGCAATCTCACAACTTGAGGCAGTACTTAAACTAGCTGGCCTGCACTGGGTGGGGGAAGGTGCAGGTGGTAAGTCAATCCCATCTGATCACAATGTAGACCTTTAGAGTGAATATTCTTACTACAAAGAAAATCTTCCCAGAGGTACAGAAGTAATATACCAAAGAATACAAAGAGTAGCGAGTAGTAAGAGCCTGTTTTATGCCCCTGTAACTGTTCAAGGTTCTGTTGAATTAAAAGCTCTGATTGATAGTGGCTCGACGGCTTGTACTTTTAAGTGAGAATGCCGAACAAACGTTGTTGTAGCAAGGTGTTTTGAAGCAGATGTCAAATAGACCCACCCAGATAATCCTTGTAGGGTGTGGAGGGAATGAAGCATGGCCCAAGTGTGAATATGAGTTACTCTTAGTGCTGTTCAATGGACAAAGTGATGACTTGATAGTTGGGATGAATGTTCTTAAACATGTACTACATCAGCTGAAAAGAACTGAGGGGTTTTGGGAAACGCTTTCACAATCTAACAATTGTGTTTCAAAGGAATCCAACTTCCTCCTATACATGTTAGCTAATGTAGACTGCTGGCAAGGTAACAAAATACCTAACAAACTTGGTACAGTTATACTTAAACAAACTGTGACCCTTTCATCTAGACAAGAACACTTGGTGTGGGGAAAATTGAAGGAAAATGTACCTTTGTCTACTGGCAGCACTGAGGAATGTCCTGGTTGGGTGTGTTGTGTGTCCCTTATGGGGTGATACATGGATTCCTATGAAAATTGTTAACCCCTTAGACCAGGGGTTGGCAAACTTTACTACTGGAAGAGCCATTTTTGGCAAAAAAATAAATAACATACTTTTCCTGGAGCCGCATAAAATATTTGAGCCCTTTAATGCTGGTGACGAACTGCATTTCTTTCCCTGTGTGTCTGTGTAAACAAGGCCACTGTCTCACTGTGCTACGGTACAATGCTATAGTTCAACCTTGATACCCAGAGGAACAGAGTCTGATAAGAATCAGTTTTCTCCAGCAATTTGGGCTTGATACATCGTACAAACCCCCCTTATATTAAACATTACGCTTAAAAAATTATGCTTTCATTTTCCCCGGTTTAACCATATATGGGTTTTCATAACGAGTTGTCAGCCAGAAACCGAATTTGCACCATCACGGGACAGATGTGTGGGCTCTGTTATCTTTCTCTCCTGTCTGGCCTGCATAAAAGTGCCTGTAGTTTGTAACTTCTATAAGACTGTTCTTGATATCACCTCTTGAACCTCTTCCTTGCAGCTGCATGTATTAAAATCCTTTGTTTGGAAACATATATCTCTCTCTCTCTGGATTTCTACCACTCTTCAGCAGGTAACACAGCTTATTTAGGCTATATTAGCTCCCCACCACTACAGATTGCCTAAACGAGCTGTCGTTCATATGTTTACCACAAGGTGGCTGCACTATGTGTGAAATGGATCGAATAAGTGTCAGACCATGAAATCAAAATACTTTGATAATAGGATAAATAAAACAGAGATTTAAAAAATAACTTAAGTAAATAAGTAAACCATGTTTTTAGTAGCCGGTGCGTTTGTTCATTGGGCAGCATTTACGACCTATTTTGTAGGTTCAACTGACATAACTATAATAAATCAAAAATGACTTTGATACGTTTGCCTTTACATTTCTGTAGAATGCAGTATCAAGAAACATTCTATTTCAATCATAGGCTAACTATAGCAATCACCTGCAGTTTGTTTCCATTTCAGGAAGAAGGGGCACTGCTAGTTTAATTTGAAAGAAAGTTAAAAATGACAGGTTCAGTGCAAGGTATAATGCTTTTTCTTTGTCGCAGCCACGTATTGCAATCTATGGAGCCTTTGGGTTCTTCGTGAGTTTATTTTCATTAAAGGGTTCGTTTAAGAACCGTGAGGTCCGTCGTAAACACAAGGGAGCATTTAAGAACCCTTTTTCATCATGATCGTGGTTGATTTAAGATACTGTAGCGACCTTGCCTTTTCAAAGGTTGCTAATAAAATCAAGCACTCGAGACGGAGTTTTTCCAAAAACAAAAACTGTGATTTATTAACCTGTGACAGAGGTACTTCCCTTTCCCCCTTTTTCCTTCAGATTCTCAAAACACACAGATATTTCTCTCTATTAAACTCCCGCTCAACTCAAACTCTAACCTGTCACCATGCCCTTATATATTTCCCTATCTGGTGACTCCCTCCCATCCAATTACCGCTCTCCAGCTGTACCACCCCGAGACGGGGGGAGCCACACAGACACACTTACTCTTACACTTACTCACACAAATAGACAGACAGAGTCCACGAACTGACTCACCCACCCTGCATACACACTTTTACACCCTCCCCCCCACCTTTGGGCTGCCCTACTGGCACATTCACACAGACACCTGCCAGAATCGCTACAATACATTCTTTAAGGATCTTTAAGGATCATTTTTTGCAAGGAACCTTGGTAAAAGGTTATAATAAGAACCTTTAAGGGTTCCTCCACAGTATCAACCCCGGGAACCCTTATTAGAACCTTTACTAGAGTGTAAAACGTGTGTTCATACAGAAGGATTTTGTTTTTAAACTTTACCAATCATTGCAATATTAGCTAATTACTTTAAGTCGGATAATGTACTGTATTTTATTAAATATGTGCACACGAAAATAAAATAAACAATACATACTAAAGCCAAATAAACAACACACTAACCTAACACTAGCCAATGGAACGACTCGCCGTTATCATTCAAATATACAGATGTTTGGATCAACACCACACGGTGCACTGTCCATAATAATACTATAATAAAATACAAAGTTTGACCTTTGGGCTGGGGGGGCTTCACATTTTGGGGTAGCTGTAGCCCCTGCAAGCCCCCAAATCCCCCCCAGCTGCCACTGCTCAATCCTCTCTATGTTTAGATAAGCTACAGATTATTAAAATAAAGTATGTATGTATGTATGTATGTATGTATTCAGAGACAACACAGGTCACTGTAACCAGTCAAATTATTATATTCACTCGATAATAAATACTTTAGGTATTTAGGTACAGACACATGGAACAACACCCACCAGTTTAAAACTTTTTCTATATTTTAATATTCCAAAGCCTTTTTTTGAGGGGAAAAAAAAAGAAAAGAAAAATAACACATTTGTCACTGATTTCGACAGTATTTTTAAAATGTATTACTCTGCATGTACAATATATATATATATATAAAAAACTTATTTTACTCTATGCAAAGCTGTGGTTAAGCCTTGCCTAGTCTAACTATTAATCTTCTCATAAAAGAGCCTATGTTAATGGTAATTTTAATTTCCATACGATTACATAGAGACACAAGAAACACCCTTTCTAATAAACTGCAACATTATTAGCTGAAGCCGTTTTATGTGAGCCTTGAGTTTTATTGGTTAAAATAGGCATGTCTATGCCTATTGGCTAGAAAGACTGAAGTGCGTTTGGCACAGTGTATGATTTCTTTTTTTTTTTTTTTTATCAAAGCACGGGGAGCCACTGAGCAGGGGTTAAAGAACCGCATGCGGCTCATGAGCTGCGGGTTGCCGACCCGTGCCTTATGCCTTGTCCACACTAATACGTTTTCCTTTGAAAACGCATTTTTTTCTCTCCATTTTGGCCTTCCGTCCACACTGAGACAGCGTTTTTGTCGGGCAAAAACTGAGCTTTTTGAAAATGCATATGTGGATAAATTTGAAAACGCCGTTTTCGGGTTGTAGTGTGGACTGTGAAAATGGAGGCTTTAGAAAATGATGACGCATTTTTAGTCATGTGACGCAGTCATGTGACCCATTCAGTCCAAAACAAGATGGTGGACAACGTTGTATCGCAGTTGTTTTGGCTACTCTCCAGTTTGATTGTGTTGTTAAAGATTAATGTCAGTTTGTACATACTTCAGCTTACATTTCTTCAAAAGAGAGTGGATGTTTACTCGCAGTTGTTGTTCAGCGGCGGAACCCGAGGACAGTTGCGTTTCAGACATGGAGTGGAGATTTTGGGTGAGACCTGGATGCACCCGTGCGTGGTGGGATAATTTTGTACATGAAATTATTGTGCCCGAGGAGTGGCGTGAGAACTTTAGGATGTCTAGGGACTCTCTATATCATCTGAGTGAACTTCTACGACCTCATATTCAAGGCCAGACAATACGACTGAGATCACCGGTGGATGTTGTTACAAAGGTTGCATGTATTACTTAAGCGACGAAGGTAGACTCCGAACGGCGGACAAACAACCAGCACGACAAACTGTATCTAAAATAATCAGAGAAGTGTGCAGAGCTATTACATTACACCTGGGTCCCGAGTATGTTTCACTTCCATTCTCAGAACCAGAAGTACAGAGCCTTGTCACAAACTTTTACGACACACACAGAATGCCACAATGTCTTGGGGCTATAGACTGCACGCATATTGAAATTAAACAGCCTCCAGTAAACTCCACTGATTACATTAACAGAAAAGGCAAATTCTCATTGACCATGCAGGCTACCTGTGATTACAAGTATACATTCATGGACGTTGTTATTAAATGGCCTGTCAGCATTCACAATGTGCATATATTTGCAAATTCAAAAATCAATGGCTACCTGAAAGATGGAAAGATTCCTTCTTGTCTAGGAGTAATCGTGGAGGGAGAAGATCCTGTTCCTGTATTTGTACTCGGATACCCAGCATACCCCCTGCTGCCCTATGTTATGAAAGAGTATGCGAGTGGAGGAGCTACTCCTGAGGAACAGTACTTTGGGTTGTCACTGTGCAAGTCCAGAATGGTAATTGAATGCTCCTTCGGACGGAGGGCAATGGACATAAATGTGGATGATCTTCTATTTGTTATCAATGCCTGTTTTGTCTTGCATAACTTTTGTGAAGCTAATAGATAAATAATTCCAGACAAAAATGTTGCTGTAGCTGTTCAATATAATCGAGACTTCCAGCCACCTACACAGCACAATAACTTCCAAACAGAATGCAATGAAACTGAGAGGAGAAGAGTGAGAAATATGCTCACCAAGTTTCTTGACCCATGAATGATGCTCTTAATGTCATTTGAAACCTTTCACATTATTGCATTTAAATTTTGCAACTTATTTTTTGTCTAATTGTCTAATAATTTGTTTAAACAAAATTTATTTGCAAAATTAAGTTCAGCTGAGGTTAGGCTTGTCTGAAAAAAGTATACATTCAGATTGTTTTATAGACTGTTTGCTGTGCATATGATATAATATTTGAAATGCCCAGCTCCTGGAAAGTGTTAACTCAAACTACATTGTAACAGTGATTATATAGTCACCAGATCTGTATAAACAATACACTGAGTCATTAAATTCATAAAATGTATTAATTTTGCAACAAGTTTTTCTCATCATGCAGAACAAAAACAAAAAAAATGGACTCATTATCACTGGTGAAATTATAATATTTTCAAAATTGTGCTCTGTCAAACAATACAGTAGCTCATGCCCCTTGTAGGCACTGTTGACATGGATTTACTGAAATGTGCCCACAAAACTAGTGTTTAAATTAAAAGTAAACTTTAAATAACTGTCATCAAAGAAGAGACATTTGAGAAAACAGCATTACCATAAAAGTCCATCAAATACCTTAAAAACAGGGAACACATTGAACTGTTGAAACCATGGCTTAATTAAATTTGAAGAATCCATTAGAATTAAACCAAGACCAGCAAAAAAATTAAAACAAAAAAAGGTCCTATTTTTAACAATAATTTGAATGTATTACAGACAAGACAGACTGTGTCATCAGAGAAAAGATAGCTTGTGTAAGAAAATGGAGCAGCATCTTCAAGGTGCTGTGGGGCTGGTCTGGTTGCCACTGAAGAAGGAGTGGAGACAACAACTGGAAAGTAAATAAACGTCTGACGGAAATGATGCATGTCGAAGCGTCTTACGTTTTACTCACGCGCAGTAAGGGATGTAAGTGTTTTCAGAAATTTCAGTGTGGATGAGCAACTTTTGGAAAACGCTTGAAAACACTCGTGTGGACGGAGAGCGTTTTGAAATGAAAATGCCATTTTCAAATGTATCCGGATTAATGTAGACATAGCCTTAGACCTTCCACTTGTTGTAAGATGTAATTCTATATTGGCAGATGTGTATCCATGCACAGCCTTGGAAGATCTTGAACAGGCAGCCAGTTGCATAGAGTGTTGTGATGTGACCCAAGCTGTTGCTCAGAATGTTATTCAAACTAAATTGGAAACCAGGTCTGACATCTTTGAGAGAATGGGTTTATCAGATGTTGATATTGAGTCATCTGAAGTGTCAGACTCATGGAAGGCTAAATTGACTAGTCTTGATTGTGGGGATTTTGTTCATAGGATTAGGCTGAAGGATGAAAGGATGAAATACCTTTTAGACTTCCTTACAGAAGAGTCCCTCCATCCCAGTACTAATGTCTGGGCTTAATAATATCCTTATACATGAGGATGACCATAAATACACAGCTTGTACAACACCAGTAAGCTTGTATGAGTACAATAGGATGGCTCAATGTCTGTGTAACAGCCCAGCTACTTTTGCAAGAATGATGATGTTGGTTTTTGGTGACCAAAACTATCTCTCTTATGTTACCTGGATGATCTTTTGGTCTTTGGAAGTAATGAGCAGGAGGCTCTTGACCATCTAGAACTAGTCTTTAGTCAACTTCAGAATTACAACATAAAACTGACAGCAAAGAAATGCCATTTTCTCAGACGTTCTGTTCTTAGGCCACGTTATCACAGATGAAAGGATCAGAACGGATGCAGGGAAAGTGTCGGCGATCAGTGACATTACTTCTGCAGTTCTTATGCAGGATGATGGAAGAACACCATCACCTAAGAAGGTTAGATAATTTCTAGGCATGGTGAACTATTACTCTCATTTCATTCAGGATTTCTCAGGACTAGCTAAGCCATTGTTAAAACTGACAGCTGGACAGAAAATCTAATGAAAAGGAGTTCAAAAGCAGCCCCTTTAGGAAACTTAGGCTTGAAGACTAGACTAATGACTGTCTGGAGACACAGACCTGTGCCTATCTACTAATTAGACAGCTTCACATCTTTTGAAATTCACCATGTAGAATTTAGGCTTAATCAACTGTTTATAGGCCACCAGGCCAACTATTCATTTTTTATGACCGAACTTAGCCATACACTATGATAAACTCATTATTTTGGGGGAATTACATATTGACATTAAAGACGGCCCCTTAATGTTAGTTTCTTGTCCCTATTGAAGTCTGTAGGCTTCACTCACCATGTGTCAGGACCCACACATCGTCACAATCACACACTAGATCTAGTTATTACCCGTGGGGTACAGAGAGGTCACAGGCGATGGAGGACTATGTCACGGAGGCTCTGGACCTGGGCATCATCCGTCCTTCCACGTCACCCACCGCCGCCAGCTACTTCTTCGTCTCTAAGAAGGATGGTGGTCTTTGGCCCTGCATTGACTACAGGGGGCTCAATGCAGTGACGGTGAAGTACCGGTACCTGCTGCCCTTAGTGCCTGCTGCTCTGGAGCAACTGAGAGGAGCCTGCTACTTCACCAAGCTGGACCTGTGCAGCGCCTACAACCTCATCTGCATTAGAGAGGGGAATGAGTGGAAGACTGTGTTCCTTACCCATACTGGCCATTACGAGTACCTTGTCATGCAATTCGGTCTCGCCAATGCCCCTTCTGTTTTCCAGGCGTTTGTCAATGAGACTCTACATTCATTTCTCCATTGCTTTGTGATCGTCTACATCAACGACATCCTGTTCTACTCCTCCTCCCTCTCCGAGCACGTCTCCCAGGTGCGCCAGGTGCTCCAGTGTCTGCTGCGCAATGGACTCTACGTCAAGGCGGAGAAGTGCGAGTTCCACCACCAGCGCATCGGGTTCCTGGGCTACGTCATCGATGCCGCCGGCGTGCACATGGACGTGGAGAAGGTCAGCATCGTCACCGACTGGCCGCAGCCCCACACTGTGAAGGAGCTGCAGCGCTTCCTGGGCTTTGCCAACTTTTATCGTCAGTTTATCCGCAATTTTAGGTCTGTTGCCTCTCCATTGACCTCTCTGTTAAAGGGCTCCCCCCGGACTTTTACCTGGACAGACTCCGCCACTGCCGCCTTCACCCGCCTCAAGACCCTGTTCACGACAGCCTTTCATCCTCAGGCACCCAGACCCCTCTCTGCCCTTCGTCGTGGAGGTGGATGCCTCCGAGTCTGGAGTGGGGGCTGTGCTCTCCCAGCGCCACGGACAGCCATCCAAACTGCACCCCTGCGCTTTCTTCTCCCGCAAGCTGTCGCCGGCGGAGTGCAACTACGCCATGAAGCTGGCTTTCGAGGAGTGGCGGCACTGGCTGACCACGACTCTGTCTCTCCCTTGTTGCTTTGTATGCCTGATTCCACGACCCTCACCTGTGACCACGACCACATCTCCGTCTTGCCTTTATTGCCATCTGCCAATATCCGACCCATGCCTGTCTGACCATCCCTCGATCACGCACCGCAACTGGGTCCCCTGTTCCCGTGCCTCAAGGTACTCGCGACACTTCCGTTCCGGCCATAGTACAGAAACAGCCCTGTTAAAAGTATTAAAAACAACACAATCGACCACAAAATCTTGTTACACTGCTTAGAAAACCTTGCTGGCCTGTCTCACAATGTGCTGTCATGGTTTAAATCATATCTGTCAAACAGACTCCAATATGTACAGATTAACGAGAACCACTCAAACGTAACTGAGGTTAAGTACAGAGTACTACAAGGCTCAGTCCTCGGACCTATACTTTTTTCATTGTACATGCTCCCTTTAGGTGATATCATTCAATGACACACAGTTATATTTGTCAGTAAATCCTAACAATACCATAGACCTAGAAAAACTAATCTGCTGTCTGTCTGAGATTAAAACATGGATGTGTAAGATATTATTTGTTAGAATATATTTTTCTATGGGAAATTCTATACCATCTGGTTTGGTAGAGGAAACGGACTTCCTCCCTTTTATCTGGTAGCCTTGGTAGCCTCTGGTAGCCCCTGGTAACCTTATATGTGTGTCCAGAAGACCAAAAGGGACCTGTCCTCTGATTGGCTCCTAGCCAAATTCAAAATGACCCCCACTTCTAAATTACTTTAGCATAAGGCACCCAAGTCATAGTGGTGGCAAAATGCTATTGGTTGGAAGGAAACCTTATAAAAGGGAAAACAAAGTGAATTTTAGTTCTCTTAACTTCTTCATTCTGCAACGAGACACAAGAGAGAGCTGGAGGGAGACAGAGAGACACACTGCTTCCTGCCTGACCAGACTGACCTATAAGATGTACTGTGAGGAGAAAGAAGAAAATGGGTATTATCTGTTTCTTACTGTAATCCAGCAGAAGCTTAATATTACTTATTTTCAGTGATATAATTGAATGATATTAGTTTCCTATTTTTGTCAAAATAAATGATTATTCTGTGACTTGACTGCATCTTCCCTCTAAAAAGAATCTTAAAAGAGAAACCAATTGACCTATGATTTTTCAGTTCAACTATTTAGATTGACTGAAAAACCAAGCATTCAAAATTTCTCTTACATAGTGGTGGCCAGTACGGGGAGATGACGGATATTTGCTACAAGTCACAGATTGCTCTGAGAGTATTAATGTGCATGCATTAGACAGAATAGCGCTGTATATCCGACTCTTGCCTGAAAGACGAACCTTGCAAAACGGTGTCGTCAGCATAGCCAGGATTGTACGAACTGATCATTAACCTTAGGAGTGTGTAGTAATTTCAACTCCAAGGAGGAAAACCACAAAGTGTAGGCGAGTAATTGAAAAGTTACCTTCTGTAAACAGAGGCAAACATGGATCATCTGTGTCAGAAGGCAAGCCGGTGTGTCCATAAGGACCAAATTAAAAACGCCATAGCAAAGTGTGCGAGCACTTCATTACAGAACTTAGAGTCATGTTTAGCGGAGTTAACAAACAAAAAAGTTAAGAAGTCACAACTGAAATTATCTGCTCTTTATGGGTTAGCTCAGTGTGTTAAGATCTTATCTGAGATCATTCTGCCGAGTTAGAAACTAAATTGAAACTTTTTAGCGATGAGAAATCTGCCCTGCTTTTACAAAATGCAAAGTTTCCCAAAGTAATCACACCGCATGTAAACAGCTAGTAATGCGCTTAAAAACAAAACTAGGCATGAAAACTGCTATCATTGCAGCTGTCGGAGGTCCGTGTTCTCCTGAACTGGACTCTGATAATGATGATTATTGGGAAGAACTAGAGAGAGAAGCGTGGGACTGTGAATTAAATCCTGAAACATGTGCAGCTCCCATCTGTGTGGTTCGTACTCGGGCTGCAGTGAAACGCATGTTAAGGATGAAAAACACAGTGCTGAGTCCAATTCACGAAAGTACGAGAAGACGAAGTCATTCAAAAAAACAGACAATTCTGATGATCCTCAAGTTAATAATGATTCAGACAACTAAGCGTCTGACTGCTCTGTAACTGAGAGCTTTCAAAGATGATTTGGGTCCAATTACTCTAGAGACAGATTTAGAGGAATTAATAATTTGACTTTTATCTTGCATTCAGTTACACCCACAACTGAACGACCTGCATTGGAAAACAATAGTTTTAGCTGCATGTTCTCCGACTTTAAGATCCCTGTTAAGTGTTGATGAAGTGGGGAGAGCGACTGCATGGACTGAGGTCTTAGAGCTAATAAGCGAAGCTTGTGGCGGGAATGCAGAAGATTGGGGAAGTCAATTTTATTCTGCAACACAGAGAAAAGGCGAACATGTAAGGGCATATGCTCTGAGAAAACGAGCTCGCTTTGTTTTTGGATACAATTGACGATGATATATATGATGAACAGTTTAAGAAATCTTTTTACATGAATTACACCCTGATTTGAAAGCAATCCTGGGCATCTCAGCTGATGCAACCGAGGATTGGGAGAATTTGTTTCCTAACATTTGCAGAGCACAGGAATTAGTGAAACAAGGAGGTTGGAAATGTGTTAAAATTGATAATAAGGGGAAAACAGAAAAAGAATCCCGTGAAAAATTATTCCAGGTCGAGGGGCCTCATGTTTTCTTAAACACAGAGCCTGACTATAGGCCTTGTCCCCCTCATAATCTTCACTGGGAAAAGAAACACAACTCTGGTTACAAGCGTAACAGGGGCAGAAGTGACCGCGCTGGAGATCAGACTCACACTGATCCCAAATTAAACAGACAGGCCGGGACACCCCGAGGGGCGGTGCCTACCATGACTCCTCCCACCTATGATGAGTAAAAGGCAGCACCGACTCCTTCTCAGTACTCAACTCCTCCCCTGTATCCGCAGAAAGAGCTACAGCTCCTGCGTCAGGAAGTGCAACAACTGCGCACTGATCTCATAGGGAAAGCAGCCCATGCACAGCACGCATAGGGGTGTGTGGCCTCCCTGAAGCTAGAAACAAAGCTCTACCGGAACAGGCCGATCATAAGAGCAGCTGTTGAGGCCCACAGCAATGCATGCTCTTAGACACTGGTGCTTCTGTATCTGTCCTACATGCTCAATCTCCACACACACACACATTATCTACAGGTATTAGTATCTGGGTTTAAGGGAGACATGACTACTGCTATGAAGGGTATAAAATGTAATTTGAAAATAGGTGATTATCAAACAACTTGGTCTCCTATATTAATGCCTTTACCTCAGGGTCAGTCAATTATTGGTTCGGATGTCTTGAGAAGAGAAGGTGTAATACTTGATTACGCTAATAATCAGATTTGGTTTAACAGAGGCAGAAATGTTGTGTACACTATTAGTGATTCACATGCAGTATGTACTATTAAGTCACCAGGGGAATTACCGCTTCCATTCAATGAAAATTATGCAGTGAGGCAAATAATAGCAAAATACTCTGATGTGTTTGCCAGACATAAGCATGATTGTGGTAATGTGGGTCATGAGGAAGACATCAATGGTCCTCCTTACAAATTTCAAAAACAATATGGGATCCCCACTGAAAGTCACGAATCTGTTGCAACTGTTATTAGTTCTCTGTTACAGCAAGGAGTCATAAGACATTGTACTTCTACAACAAACTCTCCTATTTGGCCTGTGCGGAAGCCAGACGGATCTTGAAGACTGACTGTGGACTGCAGGGGACTCAACGCTGTGACACCTACCTTTGCACCGATTGGAAGAGACACTGCCACTCTACTGTCCCATGTCCCAACTGACAGTAAGGTCTTCACAGTGCTGGACATTTCCAATGGATTCTGGAGCGTTCCACTTATTCAAAATTGCCAATACAAATTTGCTTTCACTTTTGACAATCAGCAATACACATGGACTCGCTTACCGCAAGGTTTGCATAATAATTGCATAAAACCATTTTTCAGAAGCGGATGGCTGAGGCTATAAAAGGTTTTTCCAGACCTGAGTGCCTTGTCCAATACGTCAATCTACTGCTTGCTACAACTACAGAGAAAGAACATCTTCAGCTCTTTGATGAACTCTTAAATCTCCTTTCAGAAGCCGGTTTGAAAATCAACCCAAAGAAAGTGCAATTGTTTCGAGACTCTGTTTCATATCTAGGTATTACTCTCACTCCAGAGGGGAAATCACCTGACAATGCCAAGGTTCAGCTAATCACAAAGTTGCCTTTGCCTGTCACTAAAACTGCATTGCGTTCTTTCCTAGTTTTGATGGGATACCAAAGAGACTTTATTCCAGTTTGCTACTTTTGCAAAGCCACTATACGAACTTTTGCGAAAACAGGTGCCTGAAGATTTCTACAGTACTGAAACTTGGACAGAGAATCACACTAAAGCTGTTGAACAGTTAAAACAAGCATTAGTACAAGCTACTGTGCTGCTAACGCCAAACCCTACACTACCTTTTCACCTAGAGGTGGGCTCCTCCAAAGAAGCACTGACTGCCGTGCTTTGTCAAGAACACTACGGTGTGCTGAAACCAGTAGCCTTCGCTTCCCGGTGTCTTCAGGGTGTTGAGAGACAGTATGATACGTGCACTAGACACTTGTTAGCGACTTTTTGGCAGTGAAACATTTCACTTATATTACAGGACTGAACAAAATGGTGCTACACACACTGCATACTCCACTGAACTTGTTATTGAAGCCCACAGATACTTTAGTTTCATCACAGAGACTTTCGCATTGGACTTTGTTAATATTGTAACGTGACTTAGACCTTGATTGTAAACAAACCACATTGATTCCACAAATGTTGCTTATGCAGGGTAAACCACATGAGTGTCCATTGCCTGACACTGATATTTTGCCTAATCCTTTTGTTTTTGAGCCACGTTCACAGGTTCCGAATGTGTATATTGATGGATCAGCATACATTTGTAAGAACTCTGGTAGATTGCTAGCAGGTTTTGCAGTATTGTTCCCTGAGTACACTGTTCAATTTTCTTGTCCAGGACAATCGTCACAATATTCTGAATTGACAGCTTTGCTAGAAGCCCTTAGGATAACTGATGATTCTGCAGATATTTATACATATAGTGCTTATGTTGTTACTGCATGTACCTTGCTACCTCTCTATGTCAAAAACAATTTGAAACATGCTACCTTACTACAACATATTTGGTCTTCTATTCAGTCTAGACCAGGCGAAATTGCAGTTTTGAAAGTTAAGGCCCATGTGAGAAAGGATCGTAGAGGTGAACATCATATCAGAAATATGAAGCTGATCGGTGTGCTAAATTTGCTGCTAGACACTGTGGTCCGTGGCATTTGCCAGATCCATTGCCTACCAATGAAAATGTCTCTTCCTTGGTGAACTCGCAGTCTCTTTTTGAGATTCAAAAATTAGATTCAGACATCCAGACTAATATTCACTGGTATTTGCAGGAGAAACCGCTTCTACAACCTACATTTTGGTCTCACAAAACTACTCTAGTGGGTGTAGGTGATTCTGACAAAGTCCTCATGGTAAACATTCAACAATCTGAATACCCTGTAGTCTGTGTTCCCTCACAATTAGCTCCAGATATTTTTGACCTATTTCACAACTCACCAGTAGGAGGTCATTTTTCTATAGAAAAGACACTAGAGAAGATTACACAGTACTACTGGTGGCCGACGATGAAAGCTGACATGACCACTGCATGTAACCACTGTCTTGTCTGCTTACAGGTGAATCCTGCACCTTTCACACACAAATCCAAACTCAGACTATCAACTCTGCCGGAAGGTCCCTGGACTCATATTCAAATTGATTTCATTGGTCCTTTAGCCAAAACATCACAGGGTAACCAGTATATTTTGGTTATCCTTGACAAATTCACAAAGTGGATTGAGGCTTTTCATGCAGGCGTGCCACTGCTGCCACTGTAGCGAAAACTCTCATCCAAAATGTGTTCACTAGGTGGGGACTGCCGAAGGTTATTGATAGTGATCGAGGAACACATTTCACAAGCAGTGTCATGAAAGTTATGTGTCAAGCATTAGGCATCACCCAGAAATTACATATTCTATTCCACCCTCAATCGTCAGGAGTAGTCGAGCATGGAAACCACACTCTAAAAACTCTTTTGAAAAAAATGTGTCAAGACAAACCAAAAAGGTGGGCTGAGGCTTTACCTCTGTGCCTGATGGGAATGTGGTCAACACCACACTCCACTACCAGAATTACACCACATCAAGCGATGACTGGACGTCTTATGCATGTCCCAGGACATTGTTTGCTTCTGTTGGAAGAACAACCTGTTCTTTTGCAAGCTGCTAAGGTGACTTGGTTACAAAATTGCCTAGCGTCTGTAGATCAAATGCAACGCTTTGTATCTAAACAATTAGGCCACAAACAGAGACAAATTAAGAAATATTTTGATAACAAAGTTCATGAAGAAGAACTGCAGATTGGTGACAGATGTATGGTTCGAAATTACAAACACAAACACCATACCTTAGAAGCCGATTGGTATGGACCATTCCTCATTGTGGACAAATTAAGTCCAGCAGTGTACAAAATCAAAATTCAGGAAAAAGGCAAAGATATTCTTAATTGGTTTCACATCAATCAAATAAAAACTGTTAATGTTGGAATGTCGAATAACTAACTCCACTTTCTGTGTTCAAACCAGAAGTGCAATTAAGATTGGTGATCTGACCTTGCCTTATATTCCACAAGACTTACATTTTTGCACCCATGTTGCCGGCTATGTTTGCAGAGATCCTGAAACCTGTTGATGCCGAAGGTCTTATTAATTTGTTGAAACTTTCTAATATAATTCTTCTCAAACAAAAAAAAAATAATTCAATCACAAAACAGTTCAACAGGGGGTACAACATTTGATTTCTGATGGATATATGGAGATCACTTACAAACATTCTTGGTGGGATTTTGCTTTTAAAGGTGCTACTTTCTTGTCTGTGTTAATTATTACTATGTGTATGTTTTATTACCTATGTCCTCTAATATGTACTTATTATAGTGATGTTATCACCATTCGGCGTGATACATTAGTTTCACGTAATAAGCTTGGTAAATCCAATCTACCTCACAACTACATATAATAGGTGCATTGACAATATGTTTATTTGTATTTTGTAATTCCTATATTTTTATTTGTTTTTGTTTTGTTTTGTTCTGCATTCTTTTTATATTATTTTATTATTTACTGAAAGGTCAAACATCTGTTGAATGTTTTTCCCTCCCAAGGTGGGGACTGTAAGATATTATTTGTTAGAATATATTTTTCTATGGGAAATTCTATACCATCTGGTTTGGTAGAGGAAACAAACTTCCTCCCTTTTATCTGGTAGGCCTGGTAGCCTCTGGTAGCCCCTGGTAACCTTATCTGTATGTCCAGAAGACCAAAAGGGACCTGTCCTCTTATTGGCTCCTAGCCAAATTCAAAATGACCCCCACTTCTAAATTACTTTAGCATAAGGCACCCAAGTCATAGTGGTGGCAAAATGCTATTGGTTGGAAGGAAACCTTATAAAAGGGAAAACAAAGAGAATTTTAGTTCTCTTAACTTCTTCATTCTGCAACGAGACACAAGAGAGAGCTGGAGGGAGACAGAGAGACACACTGCTTCCTGCCTGACCAGACTGACCTATAAGCTGTACTGTGAGGAGAAAGAAGAAAATGGGTATTATCTGTTTCTTATTGTAATCCAGCAGAAGCTCAATATTACTTATTTTCAGTGATATAATTGAATGATATTAGTTTCCTATTTTTGTCAAAATAAATGATCATTCTGTGACTTGACCGCATCTTCCCTCTAAAAAGAATCTTAAAAGAGAAACCAATTGACCTATGATTTTTCAGTTCAACTATTTATTTAGATTGACTGAAAAATCAAGCATTCAAAAATTCTCTTACAGATGACAAGAAATTTTCTTATGCTTAATTCTGACAAAACAGAAGTCCTAATTTTAGGGGACAAAAATCTAACATGCACTGACAAAACTGAATAATGATAACTTTAATTTCTCCCCTAAGGAGATTGCACGAAACCTGGGTGTCATCTGTGATCTAAATCTATCCTTTGAATCACATGTTCATAATGTGTCGAGATCTTCCTTCCTCCAGCTTAGAAACATTGATAGACTGAGACAATTCCTCTCATTACAGGACACTGAGAAACTGATACATGCATTTGTTACATCTAGATTGGATTACTGTAATGCCATTCTGTCAGGTAGCACAAACAGAGCTATTTCTGCACTTCAGTTAGTCCAAAATGCTGCTGCAAGAATTCTTACTAAAACAAGAAAACATGAACACATCACTCCAGTATTGGCTTATCTTCACTTGCTGCCCGTGCACTACAGGATAGACTTTAAAGTTCTCTTACTAACATTTAAAGCATTAAAGGGACTGGCACCTCCCTACTTAAAAGACAGTTACTGTCACAACCCTCCTCCGGGGCATCCCACCATGGAGGGCCAATCTAGTTCTATTCCTCCAATAGTGTAATTATAGTGGACATTCTTGTTACCTGCATGTATTACTTTGCACTTGTCCACATTGAATTTCATCTGCCAGGTGTTGGCCCACAACTGAATAGTCCCTTAGAATAGCCTATGCTTCCAAGATTGTATCTGCTGATCCACCTATTTTAGTATCATCTGCAAATTTGACAAGTTTGCTAACTATCCCACTAACTATCTATTAATATAGATTAGAAAAAGCAAAGTAAAAAAAAATCTAATAAATTAGTAAGATTAGTAAGGTCTAAACCCATGTTGACTATCTCCAAGAATATGGTTTTCATTAATATGCTCCTCTATTTTCCGTCTAATCATTTTTTCCAACATTTTACAAGTGATGCAGGTTACACTGATTGCTCTCAGTTTTGTCCCCTTTCTTGTGGCTATTTGCATTAGTTTTAGCTCCAAGAGCTATGTTTCTTTCTATTTCCCTCTTTGCTTTCCTGATCCCTTTCTTAAGATCTCTTTGCAGCTCAACATATTCTATGTATTTTGTTTTGTCTCTATCCCTTTTGTATGCGCTATACAACATTTTCTTTCTCTTTATATTTTTTTGCATACCTCTATTAAACCATATTGGCCAATGTTTTTTGGTCCTCAAATTGCTAAGTTTTGGTACAAATTGCTCCTGAGCCTCAAGTAGTATATTCTTAAGATATAACCATCCATTTTAAACTGAATCTGTATCCAGTGTGCTCCAGTCTACCTCTTCTAAATTGAAGGTATGAGACGGCACTTAGAAGAGGTAGACTGGAGCACACTGGATACAGATTCAGTTGAAAATGGATGGTTATATTTTAAGAATGCATGCAAGTCAATGCATGCACTCTCCCTGGTTGGTTCCCTGAAAAATTGAGTTAGAAAGCAGTCATTTACCATCTCAACCATTTCTACAGTGTATCTGGAAAGTATTCAGAGCGCTTCACTTTTTCCACATTTTGTTAGGTTACAGCCTTATTCCAAAATGGATTAAATTCATTATTTTCCTCCATCAGGTTGAATGGGGAGCGTCGGTGCACAGCCATTTTCAGATCTCTCCAGAGATGATCAATCGGGTTCAAGTCTGGGCTCTGGCTGGGCCACTCAAGGACATTCACAGAGTTGTCCTGTAGCCACTCCTTTGTTATCTTGGCTGTGTGCTTAGTGTCATTGTCCTGTTGGAAGATGAACCTTCGCCCCAGTCTGAGGTCCAGAGCACTCTGGAGCAGGTTTTCATCAAGGATGTCTCTGTACATTGCTGCATTCATCTTTCCCTCGATCCTGACTATTCTCCCAGTTCCTGCCGCTGAAAAACATCCCCACAGCATGATGCTGCCACCACCATGCTTCACTGTAGGGATGGTATTGGCCAGGTGATGAGCGGTGCCTGGTTTCCTCCAGACATGAGTTCATTCTTTGTTTCATCAGACCAGAGAATTTTGTTTCTCATGGTCTGAGAGTCCTTCAGGTGCCTTTTTGCAAACTCCAGGCGAGCTGTCATGTGCCTTTTACTAAGGAGTGGCTTCCGTCTGGCCACTCTACCATACAGGCCTGATTGGTGGAGTGCTGCAGAGATGGTTGTTCTTCTGGAAGGTTCTCCTCTCTCCACAGAGACACGCTCTGTCAGAGTGACCATTGGGTTCTTGGTCACCTCCCTGACTAAGGCCCTTCTCCCCTGATCGCTCAGTTTGGCCGGGCGGCCAGCTCTAGGAAGAGTCCTGGTGGTTCCAAACTTCTTCCATTTACGGATGATGGAGGCCACTGTGCTCATTGGGACCTTCAAGGCTGCAGACATTTTTCTGTACCCTTCCCCAGATCTGTGCCTCGATACAATCCTATCTCTGAGGTCTACAGACAATTCCTTGGACTTCATGGCTTGGTTTGTACTCTGACATGCACTGTTAACTGTGGGACCTTATATAGACAGGTGTGTGCTTTTCCAAATCATGTCCAATCAACTGAATTTACCGCAGGTGGACTCCAATCAAGTTGTAGAAACATCTCAAGGATCAGTGGAAACAGGATGCACCTGAGCTCAATTTTGAGTGTCATGGAAAAGGCTGTGAATACTTATGTACATGTGCTTTTTTTGTTTTTTATTTTTAATATATTTGCAAAGATTTCAAACAAAATTCTTTCAAATTGTCATTATGGGGTATTGTTTGTAGAATTTTGAGGAAAATTATGAATTTAATCCATTTTGTAACATAACAAAATGTGGAAAAAGTGAAGCGCTGTGAATACTTTCTGGATGTACTGTATTTCTGATTCTGTAGTCCCAACCGGGCTTTCCCAGTCTATGTTTTGGAAATTGAAGTCCCCCATTATAACAGCCACATCCTTGCTACATGCAGTCCTGATTACACTGTACAATGCAACATCTTTCTGAATATCTGAGTTGTGTGGTCTGTAACACACTCCTACCACTAATCCTCCAGATCTCTTGTTTCACCAACAAAGATTCTGTTCCATTACTGGGATCTAATTTGAGTTCTTCTGCCTCAATGTCATTTTTCTCATATAATGCTACCCTACCCCCTCTTCAATTTTGCCTGTCTCTCCTAAACTGTGTGTATCCTTCCAACTTGTATTCATCCCCATCGTTTTCTGTAAGATATGTTTCTGTCACTCCTACAACATCATAGTCTCATGCTAGCACTGTGGCTTCTAAGTCCAACATCTTGTTCCTTATACTCCTGGCATTGAGGTACAAACATTTCAGGACTTTCCTACTAGCAGGTTCCCTTTGTTATCTTTCCTTAGAGGAACATCTTCCATTGTCAGAGCTCCCTCCCCCCCTGGTCCCTAGTTTAAATGATTCTCAATTTCTCTGCACATACACTCTCCCAATGCATTAGCCCCCCTTCCGTTTAGATGCAGACCGTCCAGTTTGTACAGGTCCCATCTATTACAGAAGAAAGACCAATGCTCCATAAACCTAAACCCCTCTTCCCTACACCAAGATTTCAACCACGTGTTAAACTTTCTAATCTCTGCCTGTATCCCTGGCCATGCACATGGTACCAGAAGTATTTCAGAGAAAACTAACTAACTATTTAAATTTGTCTTGCAGAACCTCTGTCCTACCTTTTCCTATGTCATTGGTTCCAATGTGGACCATGACCAGTGGATTCCCCCCAGCTTTGGCCAGTAGCCCGTCTACTAGTTTAGGGAGATCTGCAACCTGAGCACCAGGCAGGCAAGATACCATGCAGATCTCCTTATCACTAGAACACACTGTGTGATCTACGCCTCTATGAATTGAGTCTCCTACTATAACTACCTCCCTCTTCTGGGGGGGAGTGGGCACCATGGTGCTCTGGTGCTCAACTGCCCCCCCATCACCCTCTGAGCTGTCACTGTTCAACTTGGTGTCCAGCAGTTGGAACCTGTTGGCCAATTCTAGCTCTTGGGATGTCTCTAGGGATGTCTCTCTCATGGGCTGATTGACCAGTTCTTCCATATCACTAATATAGCGCAGGTCAACAAGCTCAAGAGCCTCAAGATCACGAACTTTAACCTCTAGGATTTCAAACTGGTGACAACGTTCACAAATGAAACATTCTTGGCTGAGTTCATCCAGGAAGGCAATCATTCAGCAAACCTGACACTGTAGTGGCTACATGCTTCTAAATTATATTTTTTTGGTGTTTTTTTTAAATTTTATGTCTCTTGGTTCCTGTTGCCTTATGTAGCATTATGTTGGGTGTATTTTGAGAAGAGCATGTTGGGCTCTGAGCTGAAGCACTGATCTAAAGAAGACCTCTCCCCCCCCAAAGTTATCAGATTTCCTTAGCTCATCAGCTTGGAACTGGTTTCCATCAAAGTGACAGTTTTGGGGAGGATGGCACCGAGAAGAGGCCAAATAGTTTGGAATTCTGCTATGAGATGTCTGGAGAAAGGGGCCTGTAGGTGATAAAAACTCTTTGAAGTGGATGAGAGCCGAAATCGCGACATAGAGCTACGAACCCAGGCCAACCGGCATTTCCAAAAGATGGCATGGATTGACATCAGTCATAAATCAAGCCCCCCTCCAATAGGACACTGGGGGCTGAAACCGAAATCCAATCTCAAGAACTCAGGGACCAATCACCTATTGATCTGACAGACTATAAGGAACAGCGGACAGTCTTTCTCTCTCTCTCTCTCTCACCTGAACCAGTAACTCGCTGCCACAGCTCAACCTGTAGCTCTGTTGCCAGAACCGGAACCAGAAACCAACCAAGTCTTTGCCGGCAACAGAAGAGTTAAACTGGGAGAAGGAGATTGAGCCGTACGAAGAATTCTTTTAAAGGACTTTATTAAATAAAGAACTTTACAGACTGCGCTGCCCGCCTGTGCCCACCTGATCAGTGGAGTTTTACAGCGGGACAATTGACTAAGTCGACTGTATACGAAAGTGTCAGTCATTTAAATAGCTATTTGAGTTTTAAGAAACTTGACCCTTGGAACAAACAGGGCCCTGCTTTCCTCAAAGACTTCGTCTTCAAGTAAGTACGGTGGAACCCCTGCTTACAAAGAAGATTTTGTGCACAACCTTGGAGCCTTCAAACCAGTGGAAAATCTGTTTGGAAACGACTCTACTTTCGCGAAACCCCAACTTCCAGGTGCATCGTCTGAGTGGAAGTTCTTGGACAAAGCCGAACCGGACTGCCTTTGTTCCAAACCACACGGACCTCGTGCCGTGTGCTGTTATCTGAGCCCGAAGCCAGAGAGGCCTCTCTGCGACAAAGTTCAGATAAGTTTAACAGTTTGGAGTTCATGATTCATGACATTTGAGAAATCAATTAGAAATGTTAATCTGTGATTCATAACTCTAGAATGTGTAATATCATTTAGTTTTCTTAAATATAAATGTGTGTTGCATTAAACTGTTTTGTTGATAATTTTAGAAATAAAATCTGTCAACGCCGAGAAATATCTTCTCATTCCTGTTTAACTGTTTAGTCTGAAATTGACACAAGTTAATAGACATTAGATTATTGGTGGCCCTGCCTATCCTTAATCATTGAATAATAATCAGTTAAGGGAAATTGTGGTAACAAGTAATGATAGGATCTTTCTCGGCACCTAAACGTAAATGAGACTGATATATATATAACGAGAAGTTACCTGACATAAATACTAACCTGCGTAGTTATTTAATGTCTGACTAATAATACTAACGGGAGACTCACCTTCGTCTTACTAACTGGTATTGTAGTCAATGTGTTTATAACCTTTTTTGTTTAACGATTTGTGTTATCATATGCGATCCCATGGTCTTTGATTTGGTCACGGAAGTGATTTGTCTTTGATTTGTTGATCTAGAGTTGAATTTTAATTAGTTTTTCCCTTTTGTATAATTAGTGTAGTGCTACATTTAGTCTTTGTTTTGAATAAATTTGAAAATTTATATCTTTGGAATTGGTGTCTGCGTCCAATTATTACAGAAATTGAGTTCTACAAGATTCCAGGATTCGTGATAAGGTGATACTATAAATTCACTTCTTTAATTGAAATTTATAAGTGTACCTTACGCTACACTAATCAACTGCTTAACTGTTGTGACAGAGAAACAGCGCAGCTGCTTTAAGTAGCTTTTGTCTACCTACCCCCAATTCACACCTAACTGGCCCCACCTGCAACAGAATTCCTGCTAGTCCTTGACAAAATCTCCCTTCTACAGCCTGTTTACTTTCACCAACTCAGCAGCTGAACTGAATTGACATCAATTTAAGCTACAGACAATGCTAACTTTATAACAATAAAGTTCCATGGTTTGGCAGCCATATTGGATTGGCCAAGAATCTTCAAAGATCTTCTTCTCCGAAACGGTTGGTCCAATTGATATGACCTTGGCTTGCTTGTCACACGGTATGGCAACCATTTTGGATTATGGTGAAAACACTTCAGCCTTGATTTCTCATAAACCCTTAAACTGGCTGATGTGTGCTTTGGTATACAGTATCTTTGGACTGTGTTCTATACATATTCTTAAAGAAAAGTCCCTACATAATAAAACATGGCAGTAATGAACAAAAGATTATGACTTATTGTAAATTTTGTTCAATTTTAAGCCTGCAATGACACACTGTCACCTCTGGTAGCAGCATATACCACAAAGAGCACGAAGTGCTGGAAGCCTATTGTTTTTGTTAGGATTTTTATTATTATTATTATTATTATTATTATTATTATTATTATTATTATTATTATTATTATTATTATTTTACCTTCCGCCAAAACTTCTAATGCCCCTAAAACGCTCATACATGCATTAAAACTCACGAAACTCGCAAGTGTTGTAACACAACTTATACCTACAAATGCAGTGAAAACTACACATCGGTCACATGGTGCCACCGCCATATATATGCCACTTCATACACATGTATACCTTATGGCCTACTGTTACGCTTGTTCATCAGAAGTTACTTGGTCTCACGCTTTGTCCGCCAGGCTGCATTTTCTGATTCAAGCTTTGGTGCCTTCTAATCCATGCCTCTTATACCCACTGTGCCACAAATTGGCATGCATGACACTAGTACAGAGTCCTACTATGGGTGTCAAAGGCGAGTTTCCCCAGTGAAAAACATGGGTGCTGTGGGCCAATAAAAAAAAAACATATGCGTCGCTTCAGACAAGTATCACATTACCTCTACACTGGAATGCAGTACGCACATGAAATTCAGCACCTATGTCTATGTCTGTGCATTGAACATAAAACGTGATAATTAAGTTTGTGAGGTACACGGTTAAGCTGCAATGTTGGATTTAACATGTGTCTGTGGGCGAAAATGAAGACAGCTACTACTCCGGAACCCTAAAGCCCAGTGCCCTGAAACTTTGCATGGATTACATAGACACTGCTATCTATCACGTTCGCAAGAGACAAGTGACTGTGTTCAACAACATGGCAGCCACAAGAAAATGACTGTGCACAAATCCAAAATACACATATTAGCAAAGCATGATATTGACCCCAGAATAACCTATCAGCAAATTCCAAAAACTCACCAAATTCTGTTACATTATGTCACTTATGACAGCAAATATCTTCAGAACTATAGCCTAATGAACTTAAATTGTCAGTGATTAAACTAGAAGAAAGATCTGTCAAAGTTGATGAAGCCAAGTTGATAGGACACAAAATCTTGCTGCTGTACACCAACCAAAATGAAAGCTTCGCATGTCAGCCACATCATGACATTCCTTATGTAGACCTCTACCTGCATCATGAGGCCAAACTTCGGAATTGCAGTCTGCATCTTGAATGACACAATGAAAAATTCACATATATGCTAGAATTAAGTGAAAAATACAATGGCACCTTTCAAAATTGATGCATGCAATCAATAAATTAATATAATACGTCACTGACATTGAAATACACACTTCAAGTGACAAAATATTGAAAAACTCAAATCTATACTACTTTGGATTAGAATTGAAAAGTACACATTTAATAACACATGCATTTAAACTACAAATGCCTTTTCAAATCTGAAACCTACTGATACAACATGGAAGCCTTAAAAGTTGCATGCAACTTCTAGTTATTATTATTTATTTATTTATATTTATAAAACCAACGGACACATGCATATGCCACTTCATACACATGTATACCTTATGGCCTACTGTTACGCTTGTTCATCAGAAGTTGCTCGGTCTCACGCTTTGTATGCCAGGCTGCGTTTTCTGATTCAAGCTTTGGTGCCTTCTACTCCATGCCACTTATACCCACTGTGCCACAAATTGGTCTGCAGGACACTAGTACAGAGTACTACCAAGGTTGTTAAAGGCGAGTTGCCCCAGTGAAACACATGGGTGCTGTGGGAAATGACTGTGCCTGAATGCAAAATACACATTTATTATAGCATGAAATTGACCCCAGAAAAACCTATCAGCACAATTCAAATACTAACCAAACTGTGTTACAATATGTCACCTTTGACAACAAATATATTCAGAACTATAGCCTTATGTACTTAAATTGTTAGTGATTGAACTAGTAGAAAGATCTGTAAAAGTTGATGAAGCCAAGCTGATAGGACACAAAACCTGTCTGTTGTACACCAACAAAATGAAAGCTTCACATTTCAGCCACATCATGACATTCCTTATGTAGACCTCTACCTCCATCATTTGGCTAAACTTGGGACTTGCATTATGCATCTTGAATGACACAATTAAAACTTCACATATATGCTAGAATTAAGTGAAAAATACAATGGCACCTTTCAAAATTGATGCATGCAATCAATAAATTAATATTATACTTCACTGACATTGAAATACATACTTCAAGTGACAAAATATTGAAAAACTCAAATCTATACATTGGATTAGAATTGAAAAGTACACATTTAATAACACATGCATTTAAAATTACAAATGCCTGTTCAAATCTGAAACCTACTGATACTACATGGAAGCCTTAAAAGTTGCATGCAACTTCTAGTTATTATTATTATTATAATTTTTCCTGAAGTGTTTTCAGCATAATCCAAAATGGTTGCCATACCGTGTGACTTATACATTTTTGAAAATAGCCAAATCAAGTACTAACATAAGCGCAGTATGTACTATAAGTCTCATATCTCAACTCTTTACCGTTCCTGAGAAAACAATGTTTGAGAACTGACATTTCTTGTTTGGACTACAATCAAGATGGCTGCCAAACCGTGTTACATGATGCCGCCATTTTGTGGTCGAGTGACCATGCCATATACTCCTACATCCATGCCAAGTTTGGTGATTTTTTAGACATCGGTTCAAAAGTTATAGGCATTTGAACATATTCTGGTGGAAGAGAAGAAAAAATAAGTATAATAATAATAATAATAATAATAATGACCATTGACCACCATATTGCTCATGGGATCAATCCTGTCAAGTATTAAACAGTCCAATACATTCTAACATAGTTCCATACTGCACCATATGTATTTATTTCCAACTTGACCATCTCTGAAATTTGATTGGCTCATGGCGGCCATCTTGTTCCATCAATCAACTTGCCTTGAACAAATCTGATAGAGGAGCTAGCCAAGGTCACGTATCTGAAGAATACTTTACATTATAATACTGTTGCAAGTTTTTTTGTTATGATGTACATGCCCAAGATGGCCGCTTCGTTTTTTTTTTTTAATGCTCATTGTGGTATATCCCAGCAAACAAGGACGTATTGGGCCCATGAGGGTTAAACATGGGCACCCTGGGCACGTTCAGCCCATGCAAAACCCGCACTGGCCCAATTCTGGTACAGCAGCATACAGCCACCATAGCTGAGCCAATGCTGGGCCAATGTTGGGCCAGTACACACTAAAACCTAGTATGGCTAAGAAGTGTTTTTATTTATTATTTATTTTGCCAAATCCAGCTAACACACGTAGTTGTATGTTAGCACGTCAGTGTTTTGAGACAATAGTATTTCCATAGCTTTTTCCATAAATTTGGTATTAGCATTGTTTGACAGGTTGTAAGTTATAGTCTACACATACACACACACACACACACACACAGATCAATGAACAATTAATTAAACATACACAGCGTCCTTCAAATAAATTGGGTGAGATTAAGGCATGAATAAAATAAAATAAAATGACAGTTTATCAGAAGGAGCACGAGCGCACCAATGCTCTCGAAACACTTTAGAGACACAGTCGCCCCTCACTCGTGAGCTCTTCGCGCTTAACCGTCTCTTGCTTCAGCTGCCTGATCACTCGGCTAACTTGTCACTTGTTGCTTGGGTCGTTCATGTCGAAGATTGATTGAAGTAAGTCTCCATAGATTTTATGTTTATCCTATACTGTGAACTGTAATATTCATTTCTGTGCGGCGATTAGAGAAATGTAATTTTATAAACCAGGAATCATAATTATGTTAAAGCAGTAATGTTGGTTATACATGTTTTAATTCTTATAAACTTCATAACTTAGTTAAAGTAGATGTGTACCCTTTGCCTTGATTGAATGATTAAAACAATAAATAATAAAATAAACATGATGTCGGATCAATGTTAAGTTTCCTTATGTACTTGTTTCTCTCACATGCCTCCCCCCCCGCTCGGTTTACGTTTTTTTTTAATGTGCTTCAAGTATGTCTCCTTGGCCTACGATATAAAACCAATATTTTTTTGTTGACCATGATTCACAATTGACAGAAAATATCTGTATTTTGCACCCTCAGATTGTTTTTTTGTGTGTGTGTGTCAGACAAGACCATCCGTCAGACAAAAGTAAGTGTCACTAGCGATTTTTTTTTAGTCGGTGTACTGTATAAGCCTGTGTGCCCTTTATCGTATAAGACAATTTTATTTTTAATTTTTTGGTCGATTTATGATTCATGACTGACAGAAAATATCTTTAATTTGCCCTCCTCAGATTGTCTTTCCTAATCAGACAAGATAGTCCTCACACACAAGTAAGTGTCACTGCATAGTCTTTTTAGTTTATTAATCTCCATAAATTGTGGTTTGAAATATCAAGCATTTCATGACAGGTTACATGTGTACATTGATATTGTAGTAATGCACTGTTTTCACAAATTACTTTTGTGTAACAATTCACAACCAGTACAGCTAATTTAAAAACTAGTTACTATTGTTGAGTATAAACCTACTTAGGTATGCATGCCAGTTAAGTACACACAGTGAAACAGTGTTTTTACAGACCTATGAATGTGAGCTCATATAAAACAGATACAGTGATACAATTCACAAGGTGTCTATTCTCATTTAAAGCTAATTTCAAAATTATAGGTTTTTATGGACAGTGTTGCTGGAGTACAGCCTTTTTTGTTTTGTTTTCCATATAATCTGGGATATATAAATTCTGAAATGGCTAGCCGTTTGTTTACATCGCTTTCCTACTGGTCAAAGTGCAGGCATGCAGAAGGGATACTTCTGAGCCTGCTGGTGTAGGGTGTCATTCCTCAGATCCTGAAAATGCTTTCATAGCAGACAAGGAGGCAGAAGACATTGAATTTGTAGATGGCCAAAACCAATTAGAATCAGATTATGAACATGATAACTTTCATATGAATGTTCCGGTAATAAATGAGAATGATAGTGTTGGTGAAGTTGATAGCAACGATTAATTCCCTTATAGTGGAAGTGAGTCAGATTCTGATTCTGGTGATTCAGGGGATATTGGCCTTCAGGATGAACTTTGCGAATAGGCAGTAAAACATGGCATCCATCAGAATGCGCTCAGTGATTTACTTTGTATTTTGAGAAAACATCATCCATCCTTACCAAAATGTGCCCGTACTTTACTGAAAGCAAGTCAGACATCAGCTGCTGTAAGACAAGTTACCGGTGGTCAGTGCTATCACTTTGGTATTCTGCCCTATATTGAGTCAATTTTTTAAAAATTGCTAGGACTGGAGAATGACACCATTGCACTTTTGGTCAATGTGGATGGCCTGCCACTTTATAAAAGTTCAAATTTACAACTGTGGCCAATTTTAGGGAGGATTTATTTTGAAAAAGAGCCATTTGTGATTGGTCTCTTCTGTGGTGAGGGCAAACCAAAAGATGTAGACGAATATATGTTGGATTTTGTGGAGGAAACTAAACGACTGGAACATGGTTTTGAGGTCAATGGGAAAAGATTGAAACTGTGCATATCGTGCTTTGTATGTGATGCCCCAGCTCGGTCCTTCTTAAAGAGAACCAAGGGCCATTCAGGCTACTATGGATGTGACCGATGCATGCAGGAAGGTACATATGTCAATCGACGTATGACCTTTCCTGAGTTAAATGCCCAACCACGCACCGATGAACACTTTGATGAAATGTGTAATGAAGAACATCACCATGGTCGCTCTCCAGTACATGGTTTAAACATGGGTTTAGTAACCCAGTTTGTTTTGGATTACATGCATCTGGTTTGTCTAGGAGTAACAAGGCATCTGCTGATGCTATGGTTGAAAGGTCCTCTCTTATGTCGGTTAGGTTCACATTCAGTTGCAGCCATTTCCCAACGCTTAACAAGCTATAGTCAATATACACCTGTGGAATTTGCAAGGAAGCCAAGAGGTCTGTCAGAAGTTGATAGATGGAAAGCTACCGAGTTTAGACAGTTTTTGTTATATACAGGACCAGTTGCATTAAAAGATCATCTTGCTTCCCCTTATTATGAAAACTTTCCTTGCTTGTCAGTAGCCATTTATTTAATGCTTTGCCCAGAAATCTGCGCTTATTATTGTGATTATGCAGACAGTCTTATACATTTTTTACATGACAGTGTATGGAGCAGACCAACTTGTGTACAATTTTCACTCTTTAACACACCTAGCAGATGATGTCAGAAAATTTGGTGCTTTGGATTCGGTTTCTGCTTTCCCTTTTGAAAACTACATGAAACAGCTGAAACAATTGGTGCGAAAACCACAATTTATTCTACAGCAGCTCATTCAGCGTCTTTCTGAAGAAAGGCACTTTATTGGTCGGAAAAGAAGTAAAAGAAATCATCAGGGATTGAGACGTGAAAACTCTGGGGGTCCAAATATTCCTATGATGTCACAGTACAAACAGTACAAAGAACTATTTTTACCTGACGTTTGTGTTAAGACTTCAATGGGAGATAACTGTGTCATGATAAGAGGAGCATTAGGTCTTGTTGAAAATATATTATCTGATGGGAAAGATTCATACATTGCTTTCAAACAATTTAAACATCTGGAATCCCTATACAGACACCCAATAGATTCAGCAACAATTGGCATTTTTAAAGCAAGGGAACTTGAGCAAAAGCACACAAACTACAAAGTTTCTGAAATTGAAAATAAATATATTTTACTACCCTGTGGTAACATATGGGCTGCCACTCCACTGATACACACATATTGAAGGGAACACAAGACCACATTGTTTTTATTTTTTTATATTAAGGACAATTTGTGTAAACATGGACATGTACAAAAAAGCCGAATTCATTAGGTGGCTGTCATAAGCAGCAAATGGATGAGAGGGGAAAGAAAATGCTTCTGGCCTCCATACATGTCCACAAATTGCCTACGGAAGGCCCTCCTTACTCATGAAGAGCCTGATGAAAACACATGGAGCATGTATTCCGTGCACTGTATGGCTGAAACAGGTAAACTTACATTGATAAATTATTTCCATATCTTACAAATGTGTTAAACTATTGAACATTCTGATTTTTTTGTTGGTTTTGTTGTTGTTAATTTGTTAAGTTCATATTATTCACAAGGAGTTGCAAAATATCTTGCTCGACTAACAGTTTATCACAGTGCTGCCCTCTCCAAGTGGATAGAGGGCTTCTTTAATTATGTAGGTTTTTCACCCAGCTGACAAAAAATATCTGTTTAGTTTTGTTGATTTGTATAGCAGCAACTGTATTACTTTGTACAGGACAAAGAGATTCATATGAATGAGAGTGTCTGTGAGGCAAAAAAGTTCAACTTTTAGTTCCCCACAGCAAAACAGATAACCGTTTTAAAACCCCTAATCCTTCCATACAAATATAGGACTGCTCGTTTTAAAATCATAGGTCTGCGTAAAGACACTTTCATAGAGTTCCATAGGAAACGCACTGAGATGTCTACATCCAGTAATGCCTTATTATTTGTCTTGCAGCAGACTATGAGAAGGCCAGAAGAAAAGCAGCCGAAGCAGAGGTGGAGTCAGATTGACATTAATGATCTGCAGCGGAATAAACGATCTAGAAAGTAATATACATTCACCTAAAGGATTATTAGGAACACCATACTAATACTGTGTTTGACCCCCTTTCGCCTTCAGAACTGCCTTAATTCTACGTGGCATTGATTCAACAAGGTGCTGAAAGCATTCTTTAGAAATGTTGGCCCATATTGATAGGATAGCATCTTGCAGTTGATGGAGATTTGTGGGATGCACATCCAGGGCACGAAGCTCCCGTTCCACCACATCCCAAAGATGCTCTATTGGGTTGAGATCTGGTGACAGTTTAGTACAGTGAACTCATTGTCATGTTCAAGAAACCAATTTGAAATGATTCGACCTTTGTGACATGGTGCATTATCCTGCTGGAAGTAGCCATCAGAGGATGGGTACATGGTGGTCATAAAGGGATGGACATGGTCAGAAACAATGCTCAGGTAGGCCGTGGCATTTAAACGATGCCCAATTGGCAATAAGGGGCCTAAAGTGTGCCAAGAAAACATCCCCCACACCATTACACCACCACCACCAGCCTGCACACTGGTAACAAGGCATGATGGATCCATGTTCTCATTCTGTTTACACCAAATTCTGACTCTACCATCTGAATGTCTCAACAGAAATCGAGATTCATCAGACCAGGCAACATTTTTCCAGTCTTCAACTGTCCAATTTTGGTGAGCTTGTGCAAATTGTAGCCTCTTTTTCCTATTTGTAGTGGAGATGAGTGGTACCCGGTGGGGTCTTCTGCTGTTGTAGCCCATCCGCCTCAAGGTTGTACATGTTGTGGCTTCACAAATGCTTTGCTGCATACCTCGGTTGTAACGAGTGGTTATTTCAGTCAAAGTTGCTCTTCTATCAGCTTGAATCAGTCGGCCCATTCTCCTCTGACCTCTAGCATCAACAAGGCATTTTCGCCCACAGGACTGCCGCATACTGGATGTTTTTCCCTTTTCACACCATTCTTTGTAAACCCTAGAAATGGTTGTGTGTGAAAATCCCAGTAACTGAGCAGATTGTGAAATACTCAGACCGGCCCGTCTGGCACCAACAACCATGCCACGCTCAAAATTGCTTAAATCACCTTTCTTTCCCATTCAGACATTCAGTTTGGAGTTCAGGAGATTGTCTTGACCAGGACCACACCCCTAAATGCATTGAAGCAACTGCCATGTGATTGGTTGGTTAGATAATTGCATTAATGAGAAATTGAACAGGTGTTCCTAATAATCCTTTAGGTGAGTGTACATAGTTGTGCAATTTATTGCATTTATTGCAGCGTACTTTACAGTTGCTAAAGAGAATGGTGTATTATTTTTTGTCAATGCTAAACGTAGATTAAACCATTAATAACGCTTGTCATAGTGCTTTAGAAATTACCCATTTACCATTTTTCCAACTTATAAGTCTGGTTGACAATTTTTTTCTTTTTCTTTTTTTCTTTTTTTTTTTACATAATAGGAACTTGTAATACAATGAAAGTAACAGTTGTATAATTTTTTATTTTTTATTTTTTTATACACGTAATAAGAGATACGATTGTGAATCCTCAGACAGTGAGGAAGGTGCACCGGTAGGAAGAAAAAATAACTCAGTTCCTGTCCTACCACCACCACCACCACCACCACCTTCACCATCAACAACACTACCACCACAACCAACACTGACACCATGTCCACCAACACCACCAACACCAACACCAACTCGGACATGGTCACTGCCACGTGGATCACCACCACTTATTCAGCCATCACCACCATTGATTCCAAGGTCACCCAGAAGAACATCACTTGAGCAAGTGACTGGTATGTTTTATGTAGCTCTTTGACTTCTCGTTATATAAAATCAGTTTTTCAACCATAAAAGTTAGGTTTCAACATATATATTTCTTTACAGTATTTTTCAGAATCGACTATGATGTAGCAGAAATAGCTTAAACAGGTCCAGACACTCCTGTGTTCACTATTATAATAAATAAATAATGAGGCTGAGGACATATCAACATATTTAA